>NC_090885.1:74243948-74266448 GCF_036669925.1 Montipora capricornis | reverse complement strand
TCATGGCACGACTATTGCACCCAGAGGGATTTGGTGTCTTAACTACCAATTACACAAACACTGGTAAGACTAAAGTTGAATGACTTTTGAGTAACATATTGGTTCAATCTTGCCATTCTAGTGACAAGAAGATGCTCTTGATTATCCACAAATCTTGGTGCAGCTCATGCAAAGGTACACTTGAGTTGCCTGTAGCTAAAGTGAACGCTTGGTTGCCGCAGTAGTAAGGTCGCTTGCCTGAAACCAAAGTGCACCGGGATCGACTTTACCATTGAAAGTTCCGATAGGTGTGGCTCCACATAATGGTGTGTAATTTTCAAAATGCGCCAATGAACCACGGAATCGCGCTTATCGTTGCAATTTTTCTTCTCCAAAGTATGAAATCGCTTCAATATCTTCAAAAAGGGGTTGAAGCCAGGAGGTATTGGAATAAAGGGGTTGTCTGAAAAAAAAAAGCCATAAACTTTCGGATAAAAGTTCCGAATAAAGGGTTACCATTTACGTCAGGTAGTCTTGCGTAAATGGTAAGAACGACCCTAGATTCTAGATCTATTTTTCTTCGGTTAAGAAACCTGTTCCAAGTCCTTAAATAAAGGTTACACCTAATTTAATTTGGTCTTCAACGCGTTCGAAATTGCCCTGAAGCCAGACTCACCAAACTTCAACAAAAAGTTTTACTTTTTAGGAAATTAATTAAGATTCCCCACAGATTGACAGCGGCCTGAAAACGTTCTCTGCTACTTAATTTCAAGCGTTTTTTCTAATAATTGGCCTACGAGTCTGGCGTTCGAACGGCAAATTAAGGGGAAGGGTAATCAGCGGGAAGAAATATCTTAGACTAAAAGCGCGAGAATGAGCGAGCTCTTCTATCTTGCGCCGATTCCTGCACGGCCTTTCTTAGTTCTGTAACACCGTGCGGGCTAAGTGAGCTTAAGTGATGATCGAATCAGAACAACATGTTTAACTGAGTAACAAAAATCTTTCTTGATTACAAAAAAGCCTTGAAACCCAAGTTGGCAAATCACAAGGAGTTTGCTGAACTTAGCAAGAGATTTGTAATGGTCAACACCGAAGATAATGATGAGCCAAAAGGAGATCAGTTTGATGTGGATGGCAAATATGTACCAAGGATATTCTTTTTAGGTAAGGAGATTATAAAAATGCAACCACACGGCCAAGGGGATAAAAATGCTAAAAGAGATATTTGTTCCAGTAAAATATATATGCTTTTTCAAAATAATGTTCAGCTGGCCTGAAAACCTGTTAGGGTTGAGATATTTGGCTGATGAAAGTCAAAACATTAATTTCCTACGATTAATTTTCAATTTGGTAATGAGATTTGACCTTCTCAGCACCCGTTGAAGTCTGTTTCAGATGTGCTCTCCAAATATTGCAGTCTGCTTTTGTTCTTATATGTAGCTTCTGCACTCCATTGGATGTTTGGGTAAAGTTTTACAGCGGTGATGAATTGGATTTCTTAGTCAACAAGCAATACAAGAAGTTTTAAAAGTGTTGCGCTTTGAGTTTATTTTGAATTACTCGTTTCGTTCCAGATTCTAACGGAAATGTCGAGAAGGATTTTTGGAACGAAGGAACAAAACACAAACATGTGAAATACTATTATCAGGACGGAGAAGAATGTAAGCGATACACGAACGCCATTGAAAAAATGTCTAGTCCCCACAAACATTTTAAGTCCCACCAAGTTTAAAAATGACTGTTGTAATTAAACTTCGTTCTTTGTCCCTTGTAGTGGTTGCAGCGATGAAAAGAGCATTGAAGATTGAGGATCAACCCAAGCCCATTTCGGACAACGGTATTTTCCGGCCTCCCATCTCCTCCTCCTCCTCAAGTTGCCATCATATTTTTAAGTCAGTTTAAATCAATAGTGTCTGTCTGTAATCTTCTTTATATCACAAAGTTGCATGTGAAATGATTGGTTTGCTTACTTAAGCGAAAAGGGAGACCGAAAGCACTCTAAATTTTGTTGCACTAGATTACTCTTTTTTTCATGTTACCAACTGGCCCATTTTGTAATGCAAATCCACAGTTTTTGTTGACAGAGCAGTCACTGATGTAACAGGTGTTGCGTAATAATTTGAGCGGTCTTTCAAAAGAATGGTGTTAGAGGGATCAGCATAATCTCTGCTATACACCATCTAATATCCAAAGCTGGCCCCTGGAGTATTTAACAATTGTCCTGCGAAATCGCGCCGAATATCGTCTGATACTCAGCCGACGAGGCCGTAGGCCGAGTTGGCTAAAATCAGGGGATATTCCGCACGATTGAGCAAGATAATTGTTTTATTATTCAGTTCTGCAGATCTCGGAGGATGTTATCCACCTCGGCCTTCGGCCTTGGTGGATAACACCCTCCTCGACCTGCAGAATTCTTCATATCCTACTCAGCCTCATTCAATAATTGCTAATTATTCCATGAGCGCGCGTTGGATATGAGATATTAATGGCCAACGAGGGTATAACCAGTCTCATATCCAACTAGCGCGAATGGAATAATTGTTTTATTAAATTCCTTAAACTCCAAAAGGTTTGAAGTGAAAAAAGGGAGAAAATCCTAGCGAAATCGAAAAAAACTTGACGAAGATGCGATGTTGTGTAATACCTAGTGGTCAGACAGACGCAGGCTCATCACAAAAACATTTCTTATTTTCACTCGTGAAAAGATCACTGCTGCTATGGTTACATGTGAAAATCGCGCCTTTCGATACCTTTCGTGAAAAGAGAAATTTCGTATCTCCGGGCGGCCATGTGATATCCTCTATTTTATATCTAGCAAGCCCGAGTAGAATAACTGTTTTATTAAAAACTCCAGGATCAACAACTCTTCCATGTTGATTTTATTTGGCTTTTGTCGGCCATATTTTCTCACAGCTACAAAAATGTTTTCTGCTCGATTTATTGCTGACGCGTTCCTTGACCATCTTTGGTAAACGCAGGTTTATGAACTGATAGCCAGTGTCCGGCAAACCAGTGAAAATGCTGGAAATCTGATATCCGTAGTGTAGGTTTTAATAATTGTTTATACCTATCAACAGGATGGGGTAAAGACATCAAATGGTATTCGGTTGAAGAAGGATTTGAAAACGCCAAAGAAAGGTAAAGCGAATTAAAACTGAAATCTTTATTATTATATAAGCACCAATGAAATACCAAGTGGACTTTGGCAGCAAAACATGCTATCTTCACAAGTGAAAAGATCACTGTTGCTATGGTTACCAAGAAAAATCGCGCCTTTCGATGCATTTCGTGAAATGATTGGTGTTCGCTGCGCTCTCTCGTGAAATATTTTTCAACACTCGAAAACAAATTTCGTATCTCCAAACGGCCATGTAAAATCCTCAATGTCAATATGGCAGTAAATTCATTTATTGAATTAACGGTGAGCTATTCAAAATGTACGTTGGGAGCACCAAAGACTGAAAAATGCAAATACAAAAACAGGGATTTAGAAATCTCTGGAATTGTAAATATTTTAGAACTAGCAATTTTTTGCTAGTTTTAGCATAAAGGCAGACAGGGCGTGAGCACGCTTTGAATTCGGTATCGGCATCAGTACGCGGGATGTTTCCTCTCTCACCAGAATACCAGGGTTGTAATTAATTTGGTTCGTATATACAAGGCTTAGTTAGGATACATAAGAAGAAACCAAAGCAAATTTTTTTTTCTTTTTATCTAACGTTTTGGTGATGTCTCGATTTACTTTACATTTGGTGCTTAAGATCTACGACGAGGACGTCGTCGAAAACGCCAGAAAACAATAATATCATTGTTTAAAAGAGCATAAATAATCGTGCTGCACGTGCGGCACGGATCTTAGCTCATATTTTTGCGGTTCTCTCCGTGACGACGACGTGAAATCACTAAGGGTGCGTTCGATTGACCCTATTCCGGAATAAGAATACGTGGAGTGATGACTTAAAACGTTGTATCTGGCGTTTTGAATTTTCAGTCTGGAACCGCTCGTACCAATTTATTTTTAGGATACTTCGCCCACATTATACGACGTGAACGAGATGGAATAATCGCAGAAGACTTTTACTAGAGCAAAGTTCTTTTTTGAGGTGACGTTTTCGTCGACGTCGCCGTCGTAGATCTTAAGCTCCCTGACAGAATTAATCGGAACAAGCGCACTTTCTTACTTTCTAACTTCAAAATGGCCAAAAAGAAAGAAACATTACAGTGCAACAAAAGATAAGTGTAATCAGTAGACGACTTAGTTTAAAACGATCTCATTGTCTGTGGGGAAATGGCAAAATAATCAATGGGGATAAATTGGCACAGCTTACATGCACAAACTAAAATGACCAAGCGCGTGTTACCTCTAATTGCAGCAAAACGCCAGTGATGCTAATCGTTCACAAGTCCTGGTGTGGCGCTTGTAAAAGTAAGTAAAAGCAGTCCACACTTGAATACTCTTATTGTTAATATTCCCATTTTTCTTTTTTATCTATTTTACGATAAGTATAGTCTCAGAAAGCAACACAGGATATTAATACGAAAAATATAAAATTATTATTTTTAAACCTTTGTTGATTGACCCGGCATAAACGTATCAGGTGCTACTTGCCTTAATGCGTTATATTTTTTTCCTTTTAGCGTTGAAAAAGAAGGTTGCCAAGTCCAGTGAGATTGCTGAATTAAGCAAACAATTTATCATGATCAATATTGAGGTAAAGTTAAGCAACTCGCAGTAAGCAGTGATTTTTTTTCTGGAAAGAGTCTGATTGGGAAGATCTTTTTTCATCCTGACATTTGGTGCGGTGCTTCATACTAGAGAAAAAATAATCCTGAACTCTCGTTGACAGTATTGTTGATTTCTTAGTGGAGAGGGAACAAGATATAAATCCCGGGAAAGCGTAGCAAAGAACAGAACAAAGAACTTTTCATAGTCTATTGTTCAGTCCTGTTTTCTCAGTTTGTTCTGTAAATGGTAGACACAAGGAAATTGAAGATCTTAAATCCCATACCATAAAATTGCTTTTGTCTATCTTGACTAAAGAATGGCCGTTCTGTTATTTGGATACAGAAAACGAGTAAATTAAGGTAGTACAGGAGAAAATACGTGACCTAAATACTGCGTTTCTATTGACTATCACCCTGAAGAATATCAATTGTGAATAAATTCAGCAATACTACAAACCTGTTCAATCTCTGGAATTTTGTCTTTCTTAGGATGACAGCGGAAAATCAGCGGAAAAATATGATGTTGATGGTGCATACGCTCCACGCATGTTTTTCATAGGTTTGTCCTTAGTTTGTTAATTTTGCATTCACGTTGTTTACTCTCTGAAAATTATATGGCGGTACTTTGGCGTGATCGTGTTTTTTAAAGATATAGAAAGAATTAGAAACTGATCACCACTGACAAGACTCACTGCTAACAATTATGTTCGGAGGTAATCAAAGGGAATTTGGAATCAAATCAGTAAATAGTACTTTGGCCGTTTAAAACACTTCTTCAAGTTAAACTTGCCAGGCAAGTTTAACTTACACTCCAAACATTATTACAGAGCGTTGTCTTTTTTGTCTCTTAATTTAACGAGTGTTGTACATTCATTTCAGATCCTTTCACGCGCCAGATAATGAAAGAATTCCATAACACCGATCCGGCTTTCAAGGAATACAAATACGCCTACGGAGAACCGAAAGACAGTAAGGCTATATATCCCGAAGATGTAGTTGCTAAGAAAGTAAACTAACATGAAAAATGATAATTAAGTTTCAAATTCAACAGGCTGAGCACAAACGCTCTACCAACAAGGGAGGCCGTGAATTAAATCAAATCGATCTGAATCTCATGAAAGTAAAGCAGGTCAAATCATACGTTGTTTTTTTTTTTTGGTCACGAGGAAAAACTGGAATCCCGGTACCCCGAGGAGAAACCTTTCAGAGCAGTGAAGAGAACCAACAAACTCAACCCACATGCCGATAACGTTGAGTCCGAAAATAGAACTCGGAGTGACGTGTGGAAAGCGAATGTTCTCCTCTCTGACCTAAGCCTGTTCAGTATTTTTACAGGCAATGTTACTATGCGTTTCGCCCTTCTGTTTTCGGAACATTTGCAGTTGAACTGTAGATTGCGAACTTGCTTTCAATAACGTTTTAGGGAAAAAAGAAATTTAAAATTAAATTAATGTGGCGAACCTTAGTGAGCAGACGAAAGTAAGAAAGTCGAATTCTACCAAGATGCGCGATTTGAGCGGAATCGAAATCTCTCCGCTCTATAGCAACCATTAGCGTGCGCTCTTCGTGGGATCGAGTATTGGTGTTGGATTTGCAAGAGAGTATATTTTGATGGCTGTCTCTATCTTTTGCATTTAGTTGTGGCAATGATGAAGAAAGTTCTCGACAAAGGTGTTGATGAGAGTATCTCGGCAGACAGAGGTATATCATATATAAACAGCCTAAAGCTTAACTTCATATATACATGCATGGGTTTCTCAAGTTGAAACTATGTTAATCCTATTGAGGTGCATCAGTCGGATCTCAATAATAACGGCATCGACATTCTGATGTCATTTTTATACCGGAGGATACGAAGACATGATCAACGACTTGAAGGAGCCGGTTTTTTGCGACAAATGTCGCAAAATTCGAACCCAAAGTTTTCGGTTTTGCCGCTAATAGGCCAATCGCATAACTAAATAGACCAATCGCACATCGAAAAAACTTTAGGTTGTTAGCAAAAAGCGCGGGAAAGCATCTGTCGACGGGGTGGAATTATTGAGAAACAATCCAGGGCGATGTTACGTATATTCTTGCCGTTCACAAAAAACCAACAGTTCTACTGAAATTCAGATAGGTCTAAATCAGTTTAACTAAAATCTATAGGATGTGGAGAATATATGAAAGTCATATGTTATGGAATCATAGCGGATATGAACAAAAAAAATCACCAAACAACTGAGCCATTGTTATCAAGAAGCGTGAAAAAAAAATACAGGTTTGAACGCATAAAGCGCAATAGCGTGGTTATCGGATCGAGTCCTCTCAAGCCTGGATTTTTTACTGCTTCTTTCTCATTAATTCAATTCACGTACCACACCAGAGAAAAATCGGGATGATCATAGACCGTATTCATAAATGGCGGCTAAGTAATTATTCTTTTGTCTTTATGCTAATCATCCTCACTAGCCTCGTTAGCACGAACAAATTCAAAAGAATCTTTGCTCCAAAATGAGGCTAGTGAGGATGATTAGCATCAAGACAAAAGAATAATTTCTTGGCCGCCATTTATGAATACGGTCTATAGACTGCATCTTTGGTACATGCGATCAATGCTCTTATTTCGAGGGAAGGTGTACCGAAATAGGGCATAAACGTCTGACACCTAAGAAGGGTAAATGCTATCCGTTTTTGTTATGAAATACCTTTGTTCATTTTTGAACTTACACTTTTTGCCTCAGGTTTTGGTGATCATTTCAAGTGGATGAAACTTGATCACGCCCTCAAGGAAGCAGAGAAGTCGTAAGTATATGACAGAGCCGAGTACAGCGAGATCGAGAGTTCTATTTCATCATCTTATTTCGTATTTTTCTCATCAGCAATAAACCAGTCATGATGGTGTTGCATAAAAGTTGGTGCCAAATCAGTCAAAGTGAGTTTATCCAACAATACATATTTTATTCCTTTTTTGACTCTTTCTTCATCCCGCCCTGAGCAGCAATGGGAATGATTCCAAAAACCGGTACCATTGCATAACATAAGCCTCCGTCGAAGGTTTAGTTGCCAGAGGATATTTAACAATTAGACCCGCAGCCCGCAAGGGCTACGGGTCAATAGCCCATGAGGCGAAGCCGAATGGGCTATAGACCCGTGGCCCTTGAAGGCGAAGGGTCTAATTGTTTTAGAATCACCCAACTAGTCGGACAGAAAAAGCAATAATAATGTTAGCAAATGCAAGTTGAAGAAATATTCATTTGGAAATAAAACGAAAGAAAGCGTCACGCTTTTCGCTAATCGAGGACTGTTACTGATAGTCCTCTAATAGCATAGCCAATCAAAATGCAGGATTTGCATTAGTCCACTAGTTGGGTGATACTAATATTATTTAGTAACGGTGTCAGTTCTCGCAAAGTCTCTCTTTGTCTGTTTTACAAACTTTGAGACGAAGCAAAAGCTGAAGACTCTAGCTCATTACCACCATCCTCGAACGTGTATGAGAAACAGACTGGTTTTTCTAACTGGTTTTTCTAACTGGTTTTTCTAACTGGTTTTTCTGCCGCGGCTTTTACTGCTTTTTGATACGCTTCAAAATATGTTGCGGTTACATATGATCACGCGCATGCTCAACAGAAATCGCTAAAAGCCAAAGGAAACCAAAGAAGTCTCCTTTACGCCATCCAAGAATATTACCCGAAAAGGAGACTCCGCTAAATGAAAATTTAGATGTATGATTTTTTTGCAGATCTTAAATCTAAATTCGCTGAATCAAAGGAAATAGCAGATCTCAGCAAGAATTTTGTTATGGTAAATCTGGAGGTAAGTCGACGATATATTTTAAATATCTTTATGGATGAAGTGCGAAAGCTATAATATACCAAGGATCACCAAGGACGCAGCGTCGTGAAATTCGCTGGCTGCTTTCAAGTGTGATATAGCCAAAATCCGTTGATCGAAGACTACTGAAAACAAATGGTTTAGTTCTTTTAAAGATGATGATGACGTTGATGTCGATTGTGATGATAATGATCACTACAAATTTCAACGTTATAAAGTCGAGCATAACTTCACGACTAATTTGTGACATTTTGACAAATCAACTTAAACAGGTCAAATAAAATCAGATACCGATTTTTGATGGGAGAGAAAATTTGCCGTACCCCTCTCGGATATGAGTGGAGAATCGAAAAACTCATCTTCATTCTTCTTAGAATGCGAAAAGTAATCCTGGGACACACTCAGTTGGTGGAAGCGAACCTGCCTCTCACTACTGCGACAACCCTATGATCTATAGCCACTGATTAGAAAAAAAAATATAAACAGATTGAAACGTAAAAGAAATGGCTGTGGAAAGTCGATCAGCGGTGATTGGTCCAACCATACGTTTCGCATGGGAGGCAACATCCGGCATTGTCAAAAGAAACCGTTGCCTAGCGTACAAAATGTCAAATCTTAACAGAAGGAGTTCGTTTTGTTCCTGTTTGTCACGGCTGTTTGTGTTTTATTTCTACTCAAGATATGATGACCCAAGAACACGGGTAACAGAAATGGCAACGTTCTCAAATTATGTCTTGAAGAAATAAAACCATCGTTGGAACATCAAAACGTCAAGGGGTAGCAGTTTGTTAATGGCCATTGGGCGAAGCGAAAAATACCATAATACTCTTTCTTTGTCCACCCAAATTAATTTTGCATAAGCATTGTGTCCTGTTTCTCTTGGGACTTTCAATGGTCAAAACCAATGCTTATTCAAAATTTGTTTGGACAAACAAAGAGTATTATGGTATTTTCTGCTTGGGCTAATTTACTTAATCATTCAAGCGATTTTTCTTTCCTATCTCACCTATTTCTAGGATGACGAAATACCAAAGGATGGCCGATATGACGTGGATGGGTCTTACGTTCCAAGGATTGTTTTCCTAGGTATCACCATTTAACACTCTATATAGAACTCCATAATCGTTCTCTAGGACAAAATAATAATTATTGCACGAGGCTGCGCAAAATATTGTGATTATTTTTCAGCACTGAACAAGCACATCAATTATTTGCCAGTCCTGTTCCTGAACTCCCACTTACCCCACCCTGCAAAGGTTCTAAAAACCAGATCCTAGTTCAGAGGGGTTCCTCGAAAGTCCCGAAAACTTTTCGGGCCCTAAAAGCCCTTTGTGAAACTGCTAACCGCTTATTTTGGAAAGCTAGCTAGCCGATCTTTTAACATGTTTTCAAGCCAACCAAAAGAAAAATGTCCATGAAGTTTGACGACTTAAATCCTCTCCGTTCTTGAGATACAGAAGAAATATATTGTGATACCCGAAAATGGCCCGTAAAGTTTCAAGACTTTCGAGAAACGGGCCCCAGGACTAAATATTTGCCAGAGGCGAAGGACAGATGAAGCAAACGTATCTACTCAGATGCGCTGATGATGTTTGTTTTTATCGTTATCAACGACAACCCACGTTATGAAAGCTTAGAGGAGCAATTTGAACCACTCATGAGCACAACATTATTTGACGCGAAACACAGTTAGAGGGCTTTAACACGCATGAACAGACCCTCTGCTACATACTTCGTCAGGAGCGAAAAGTCCGAAAGCCTACCACTGGTTTGAGTGATCGTTTGCTCAAACCTTTTTTTTACTCCTATTTTCCGCTTAAATTAAAAACATGCAACTGTTTTGCAATCGGACACATTGCAAACTATTGGCTAAGTCAACAAATCCTGAAGATAAAAAAGGAAAATTTATGGTTTTGTTAAAAGGATTGAAACATTTGTGAGCTAACGTTTCGAGCGTCAGCCTATTGCATTGTCCGAGCAAAGAAAGAAATCTTTCATACGCTGGTTTAATTTACCTTTACCAAGTAGTTTGAATCCCCCACCGACTCAGCAACGCAGTTTCTTTCCCTTTCTTTACCTTAACCCTTCATTCGCCGATACTAGATGTAGTAATTCGCCTAAAAGCAATAACTTCTAAGAAAAATGAGCGAGTAGTAATCTCCAAGTTATCGGCTCTTATTGTGAAAGAATACGTCGTAATGCAACCGGCAAGAAAACTTAACTTTGCAAGTTTTTCTCTTCTGTTTGACGTCAGATTTCAAAGGCAATTTGAAGAAGGATATAGATAATGAAGACACCGATCTTGACAAGACAAAATTCTTTTACAAGACAGCTGAAGAGAGTAAGTATTGACGTTTGGCGTTCAGTGGAAAATTAATACCCCATAAATAACAGGACGCGTCGAATTGCGAGCGACATTTTATTTCAATGTTGTGCTTCTAATCATTTATCATACGCCAGCCGGGTTTGTTGTGAATGATCTGAATAACTGCCTAGAGAGAGTGCACGTGATTGAAATACGGGAATGTTTTTGAGGTCTAGGCGCCAACAAGATATGATAGTGGTATGGCTGTATGAGAAGGTAGTATGGGTTTACAGCTGCGGTTGTCCTAAAAAGTGCAGGACGAGTAAGATATCGTCACTGACTAGACCGGGAAATGGATGTCTTTGTCGCCCGCAATTAATATTCAAAATTCTTATAAAGGGTTTTGCAATGCTTTTGCTTAGTTTGTTTTGCTGGTACCCTCATGTTCTTTTTTCTGATGCGTTATGAATCATACAATTATCGCTTTTCTCTTAGTTGTAAAGTCCATGAAGAAGCTAATACCGGAGCCAGTTTCTCCAGACAGAGGTATGTCGTACCCTACAACTTGTCTAGCTGTTTATTATACAAGCACCTAATCATTTAACCGATTCGAATGCTTCTGTTTTAGGATTCGGTAAACATATCAACTGGACGACAATGGAGAAAGGCCTCGAAGAAGCAAAGAAAAGGTTGGTTCTAGAAAACAATGTGAATCGTTCGAACAGTATAACAGCCGCTTTCAATTGAGCGCAACAAGCAAACTTTTGCCTTTTTACCTCGACAATTTAAAGATGTTAAAATACTTATTTTTTCAAAATAGGGGTAGGATCCCATCAGGCAGATCGTTGCCCCCTATTATACAAAGTTAAGTTCTATTTAATTTTATACAAACCTTCCGTACTCATTTCGCAGTGAAAAGCCGGTGATGTTGATCATACACAAGTCCTGGTGTGGAGCATGTAAAGGTATGTTTAAAATAAAAATGAAAATAGCGCGGGTTAGAAAGCACTTGCGCGCGCATTCTCGTTCCCTCAGTCTTTCTTTTTCCCGTCTCGATCCCGGAAAGAAGAGTCTGAGACCCTGAGAGCGATGCAGCCTTCCGGGCCATTGATTGTCTCCATTTATCCCTCGAGAGGGCTCTTTGGCTTTGTTGCAGTGTGAGTCGTGCCTACAGTGAGTCCACGAGTTCCAAACGAGTGGCAAAGCCGCGAGAGGTTTGGGCCACCCGAATCTTCTGGCGGCCATGCTGCGACGAAAACCCTTATCAACTTATCTGCGTGACACTAATTCGAGTTAAGCTAGAATAAAATTAAACTATGACCGTTAAACGTAACTTATGTCCCACTAAAATTTTGGAATTTAGTAAAAAAGGGGAAGTCTATGTCGATTCGAGTAAATTACCCAGAAATGAAAATGTCAACACAAACAAATGAACCGGCAAGAATCCAACATTCCTTTGAATGAAACTTTCCTGTCGACTCGGAAACACCTGAGCTGGATTCCTCCCCAATCTAATACGCGAATCTCGCACAAAGCCTGTCTAAATCTTGTTAAATAGGTATATTTCCTTGTATTTTCAGCCTTGAAACCAATTATTGCAGATTCTAAACAAATTGCGAACCTTAGTAAGGAGTTCATCATGATAAATGTAGAGGTGAGAGCATCATGTAAGAAAATTCAGTTCAGTATAAGCTACGAATTCACGATATCATTCGGTGTTATAGAGAGTGATATCAAAGATTTACAAATGCTAGAAGGATGCTTAGCCTACATTTCAATCTCACTTTAGGATGACGAAGAGCCCAAAGATGAGCAATTCAATGTTGATGGAAAATATTTTCCTCGGATCTTTTTTCTGAGTGAGTGTTTAAGTTTATTCTTGAGTTTCATAAAAAAAATATTTCTCTCTTGGATCTGTATGTTGTTTCTCATTTTACTTTTTTCTTAAAGATCACGAAGGTGAAGTCCAGAAAGATCTCCACAATACTGACCTGGAAAATATCAAGTATAAATTCTTTTACAATGACGATGAAGAATGTAAGTATTCTCGGTAATTTCCGAACCGCTTTCAAATGAATGTAGAACGAAAATTATTTCTCGATTGCTCTACTTTTTTGAACACATAAGCTGGATGATTATGAAAAAACTTTTAGCTAATCAGGTTAACGGACGCTTTTTAATTTCCCGTTCTTAAGGGTAGCCTCGATTACCAGCCGCTGTTTCGGGGCCAGCTCTCACTCCCGAAAACAAGGCAACCTCGTTCCCAGGGTCTCTCTCCTAATCGACAAAGGAGGCAGAAAAGGCAGACCCTGGAAACGAGGTTGAAACCACGGCTGGACGCGTAATCAGATACTCGCCTGCCCAAATCGAGCAGGCATAAATTATATCTTTTAGAGGAAATGTTCAAATTGTGACTTCGAAGGTAGTTTTTGAGCTGGCCTGTGTTCGAGCTTCCCAGCGCTTTCAAGGAGGGAAACGTCTAAGATTTCGACAAAGGAAAGCGTTCGAGAGGCTGGAGAATATTGTGTGTCGTTTTCTACCGCCTGAGGTCGGATTACTTCACTAAATTTCAGTCGGCGCCAAGGGCAAAATACGGTTGTCAAAACCATTTTATTGCAATTCTCCTCTGACAAGCAAAATTTCTCAAGATCAATTGAAATTATTGCTGAGTTTATTGGTGGCAGAAAGATGAGCCCGACTGAGAGATCTTGTCGATGATTCGCCGGTTGAAATCAAACTCATATTATGTTGGCACCATTCTTTCTCGGGAGACAATGGATATTGCGCCATGGACGTCAGTCTGTGGTGGAACTGCAGCGCCGGTTGTGGCTGTAGAGCCCGATCCTAGAAAGGCAGGTCCTGTTGCAGTTGCTGAATGTGAAGACAGTGTCGTCCGAAGGCGCTGGCTCCTCTTTCTTCCCACTGCTCCTCTCTTCTCTGCTCTGGATGTCCAGCCTTGGTAGCGAGTTACCAGGTGCTGCGGTCTGCTGCCAGCGCTTCAAAGCCTGTTGGTGCAATGCCACCTGCCTTGAGGTCCCGCTTGCACACGTCTTTGTCGCGAACTACTGGCCTTCCTGTGGGTCTGGAGCCAGTGGCAAGCTCTCCATATAAAATGTCTTTGGGTAGTCTGCCATCGTGCATGCGGGTAACATGGAGTACATGGCCAAGCCATCTCAAGCGTCTCATAGTAAGCGGGGCAAACATGGTGAGAGTTCCTGCCTTTCTCAGAATGTCCTTGTTGGGGACGTGGTCCTGCCTAAGAGATGATGAGGATTCTTCTGAGGCAGCGTAGGTGAAAGGTGGTAATCTCGCGTTTTTGACGGTCCATCTCTCGCTTCCGTGCAGCAGTATGCTGAGCACGCAGACTTGATACACTTGAGTATTTGTCTGAATGGTGAGCATGGAGTTCTCCCACACTCTCTTTGACAGGCGGGCCATTGCTGTTGATGCCTTGCCGATTCTTGAATTCAGCTCGGTGTCCAGGCTGAGACTGGACCACAAGCTCGCATCATCTTAAAACTTCGCACAGACGTTTTAATTAAGCATTGTTGTGTAATTACTGTTTTGTGAAAATTAATGTTTTGAGGTGTCTAATGCCATTTCCCCACAGCTATTAACTTTGGATAAAATTATATTTTGAATTTACGTCACAGACACAATGTATCGCTCATGCGTCCAGCCGTCTCTTCTTGGGGAGGATATCCGAACTCGAGCTAGCTGCGGAAATCGAGCCTCGCATTGTGATTGGTCTATTGGTTGCCTGTGCCTGTTGTAATATTGGCTGAGAAATAACCGAGGTTTTGTTTCAACAGGACTCAACGGATGAATACCTTTAGCAAAATTTCACTGATTTTAAACGTTTTTAGTGCCCTTGTCTATTTTTTTTTATCACTCCTTAAGCAACCAATCAGGAATTCCGGGAATAAGCAGAAGCCAATAAGTAGGAGCATTCCTCCGAAGAATTGAAGATTGGGTGTTTTGACAGACCTACAATCTTCGACAAAAATTTTTGGGACACTTGCTTCAGAGGGTCACGTTTTGACTAAATGGCGGTTATATATGAACAACCTCGTTCACCTTCGTTCTTTTCCTCCACCCCCCCCCCCCCCTCCCCCTCCCACCTTTCCCCCTTACAATGTTGGTACACAAACAAAGTACTACATTACCCAATCAGCAAGTCCAGCTCTCAAACATTTTGACGAGGATATTTTGAGGAAAATGCAGTCTGAAAAATAGATCGGTATGTAAAAAAGGCCGTGGGTGTTGTTCCTTCCTATTCATGTGCTCCTGGAATAGGATAACCTCCTTCTTCGACATAGTTTTTAGGTCCTAACTTTGTTTTTTTCCTTCTTATTTCCATTTTATACTTGAAGTGATACACACAATGAAAACGGCTTTGAAGAAACTCGTTAAGCCACCCCCTACCTTGGATAGAGGTATGAGTTAAGATAAATCGATTTAGTTTCTCATCAACTTTGATGTTTATAAGCTGATAAAGATAAAGCGCTGTTTCGCTGAATTCCGGCTGTCTCTTTTTCACAAAGTTAAGATTTTTATTCAAACTTAAAATCTATGCAATCCTTATAAAACAACAAATTACGCTTGAAGTAGGAAGTTTAAGTATTGATACAGTAACAAGGTCTTCAGGAAAAAAAAAAGATTCATTTTTTTTCTAGTCCGTACATTTTACAATGAAACCAAGTTAAGATGATATGGATCCTTTATTTCCTGTCCTGATTTTAGTTTACGTTGATCTATTTTAGGATTAGGCAAAGAAATCAACTGGGTAAAGCTTGAAGACTCTTATCTTGAGGCCAAGAAGAGGTGCAGTAACTCACTCTCTAGTACCAGACTGCTGTCGATTCAATGTTTAATCCGTTCAATTCCTTTCAAGATTTTTTTGGTTACAACGATATTTTCTCTTTACTTCTACTAGCTGGAAGCCAATATTGTTGTTAATTCACAAAAGCTGGTGCAGTGCTTGTCAAGGTATGTCAGCCTGGACAAAGAAGTAATCAACTTTTTAAGTCAAGTCAAGTTACGTCACGTCAATTCAAGGTTTATCTACGCCATAACATATGTACAGAAAAAATAAGCGAGTACAGCTATTTCGAAAAAAGTTTACAATAAAAATCGGGATCAAGAGTGAAGTAGATTAAATTCTTTATGAAGTGGTGTTTGGATCAACCAAATAGCGAGGTAATTTAGTGGTTGACCCAAAGTGATTAACAAAACACTGTAAAAAATAAAATAAAAATAAAGTAATTAAGATCAAAAATATTTCTTCACCTACAGGAAAGCCAAAGTAAATATAGAAATGATAAAGTTCAAAAATATTTAATAAGTAGCCCGACTAATTGTGAGAAATCACAAAACAAGAGATTATAAAGATTACAATTATTACTTAACAGAAACTAATAACCTTGAATTGTTTAACTCTGGATCAAAGCTGTTGTTTTTTGAGCTTAAAAATGTTCTTATTTCGATTTAACGAAACTCGTGCATTTTCCCGCGCGTGCAGCTTCGATCTTATATTTGCCCATATTTGGGCATAAAATTGGTGTCCTCATTTTCCAAGGAAAAGAGCTGCACATTGAAGGTCATGTGCTTCTGTATTTAATTAATTATCATAAACTCAGGAGCGGAGGCTACCCTGCAACCGTCTCTCAAGTTATGTCAACTTAGCGGGTCGTTGATAGAAACGAAGAGTAAATTCTACAACTAACCGCGCGATTGGCCCGGCTGCACTTGCTCTGCCATCTGAGCTGTCGGACCATTCTAGAAGCTGCCTCCTTGTAAGTTGGTATTTCGTCCCGAAATAGCCGGGTGAATGTGTGATTGAGTATTAAGTCTAAATTAGACCGCGGTTTTTAAAAACCAAGGAGACAAATGTTTTTATCCTCTGTTCTTCCTCTGTACTTATATCCAGGCCTCGGTTGTTCAAAAGGTGGATAGCGCTGTCCACCTGATAAATCACTATCCAGCGGATAAACACTAGCAAGAACAATTGAGTTATCCAGTGGATAGCGCTATCGGCACCCTTCCAACAACTGATGCCAGATATAGATTCACGCTCACTTTTGATATGCAACACGAAGTGTTCCTTTGAGTCTAAGCATTGGCCATCTATTTCCAAGAGTAATGTCTTATTTTCAGGTTGAACGGTAGATCAAGCAGTTTAAGCAGAGTTCAGTGCACACTTTGTGACCGTTGTCATGCAATGGTGGTCTGCTTTCCGTGCAAACGGGTTCTGTTGGAGTTGCGAAGCAGAGCTAGGGGACACTTCGTGATCATAACACTTAGGGTGCGTTCGATTGAGTGTATTCCAGAATAGGAATACATGGAATAGAAGTTAGAAATCCTTCGTTTTTACGAGATTCACATAAAATTGTCAAACACCTGCTAAAATGCTATTTTAAACATATCTTTATTATCCTTGTCGCTTCAAAACGCTAGACATACCGTTTTAAATCATCACTACACGTATTCTTATTCCGGAATAGGGTCAATCGAACGCACCCTTAATTTTGAAATCTCCTTTTCACTCTTTCCACCATTGAACAACTTTATTACACTAGGATTTGCCAAAATGAAAATGACGTGAAACTCGCTTTTTTTACACGCGGTATGAACTCTGTTTTAAACAATTGACCAAAGAAACTTTCAGATTAGAAGCACTTTCATAGCAGTGGGCAATGAGTAACTTTTCCTGTAATGGCCGTATAAATCTCTTTGGGATTCTGTAGCATCAGACTTTGGTCCTATTGTTCAGTCTTGCGTCTAATTTCTCTCTATTTTTAGCCTTTAAACCCAAATTTGCCGGATCTGAAAAGATAAAAGAACTCAGCAAAGACTTAGTCATGGTTAATGTGGAGGTTTGTACAGCAACACATTTCTTACGCAGACCGGAATGAGTAGTGGTAAAAATTTAAAATAAGTTCACGTATGTGTATCCTGTTTTCAAAGCATTTGTCACATCCAATAAAATATAAATGAGGAAGACAAGTGCCGCGGCTACGGACACACTCTTAGCCGACGTTAAGTGCGGGTAAACATATACAAGAGAGTAAAAATTGGTTTTGCTTCACTTTCATAAATTGACTGAAAATATAGCGCCAAATTTGTCAGCCAATTCACGAGATTTGTAACGCCAAATCAAATCGATCAGGAGAAAGAATTTCGACTAAAAGCCTTGAAGATCTAATACTAACCACGAGCATCTAAGAAGTCCCGTGAAATTATAATTATCCGCTTGTACTTCAGTCTAAAACTTCATTGATAATACGACCGAAGATAGTTAAATTGTTATTGTTTAATTAGTAATAATTGATTGTTCTCTTTCACAGGATGAATTTGATCTTCACTCAAAGAAGTTTGACATTGATGGCGCTTATATTCCAAGAATCATTTTTATGGGTTTGTAATTATATTTCATCTAAGGTCATTTTTTTAAATTGACAATGAAAAGGTGGTAGTTTTTAGCTTATGTGTTCAATTTCTGTATCTGAAAATTTGCGCGCTAGCACTACAGTTGTGATTACATCAGCTAAAAGGTAGAAAAATTAATATAGGTTTTACAGAGGCAATGAAAGGCTTAGAGAAAAGATAGAATAATAGAAAACTTTTATGCCAAGTATTTTTGTCTTTTCCGTGAATACAGTCACCCGAAAAATTGGTCGTCACCGTCTTACGCCCTGAGGTACACTGGAGGTAGTCGACGCCACGTTTTCATGTTACGAGACTGGCGCTCATCAGGGAGTAATGTGCAATATTTGAGTGTGTGTACCACCCCTTCCAATTTATCTTATAATATAAAAAGCCGTGAGGACAATGGCCCATCATCATCATTTTATTTCAATAGTTTAAATTTAACAAATTGGAGAAACACATAACCCGCATATAGCAAAGATAATCGAGGCGGGCTGTGTAACTTACAATCAAATTTAGCAAAATAAATAGATTAATAGTAAATCAGGTAAATAAATAAATAAAATAGGTATACACATACATTCACAGATAGCTACAGACTGTAGCATTTACATAGATGGAGCAAGAACCTATAAGAGGATATAAAACATAAGGAAGTAATAATGATAGCTAGAGTGTGATTAGTGATAATTGGTAATTTGTAAGATTAACGTTGAGACATCTACATAATCATCCCCATCACCATGTACCGCAAGTAAAAATTGGTGAATTTTGTTTTTGGAAGGTTTTTTCCTGCGTTTGCACAAGCCAGGCTTCAGGCAATTCCATAACTTAGCTCCGGAAATGGAAAGCGAATTAAGTCGAATACTCAGTTACCAGCATCAGAAAATCTAGTGTTATATGAATGAACGTCGCCGGAGTGAACAGATAAAAAGATCACAGATATTCTGAGCCGCAGAATTGGTAGATATGTCGTGCATAAGAGAACATACTGTTTCAAAATATTTAAAGCATATTGAGTGGGATTAACCACCCCCCCCCCCCCCCTCGATTTTGAATGAGTGTTAAAAGCGTTTAAACTTTGCTTCATCAACCATTCAACATTTCTTTGCGATAGCGAACGCTGAATGAAGTTGAAGCTGTTTGCTCCCCTCTTTCAACATTAGGGAACTTAAGCAACGACGACGGCGACGGCAACGAGAACGTCATCTCAAAATATAAATTCGCGTTATTGTAATCGCTTCGTTACTATTTCAACTTTTTTAATATGACGGGGGTGTGGTAGTTCCTCAAAAATGACGCTGGTAGGAACGGCGCTCAATTAAGGGCAGAAAATGAAAATTTATCCTCAAGTAATGACGTTGTCCATAAAACCTCAAATTTGGCTATTTCACGTTGTAGTTTTGCTGACGACGGCAAAGAGATGGACACAAGTGAAATACGCACGTGCAGGGCGTGCAAAGCTATTGTTTTTGCCTACTACATATGCAAATTTGTGACGTTCTCGTTGCCGTCGCCGTTGTCGTTGCTTAAGTTCCCTATTGTTTGATCTGCGCGTGCGTACTGATTGCACTCTCAATGACGTATCAATGTCGTGTCGATAGTAACAACCGCGACAGCCAGCCTGCGACTGAATGCCAGGCCTCTCGTGAAGCTTTGTTGAATCAAATGTTGATGATGTGTTAAAACCGTTTGCCCACCCCACCCCAGCAGCCAACATCGTTCAACAAATTCGAACGGATGTTGAAGCGGTTTGCCACGGCCTTTACAATGGAAATATAGTTACAGTAAACCAATTGGCAAAAAAAATTAAAGCTCCTCTTTTCTTTTAAATTTTCAGATCCTCTAGGCAATGTCATGGAAAAGGTGTCTAATGCAGGAACAGTCTACAAAGAAAGCAAGTATTACTATTGGGAAGCAACCGCAGGTAAACATATTGTTCCAAAGTTATCTTCATGGTCCCTTTTCACTCGTAGCCTTTTAGTTCGTAGCCCAAGATGCTAGGAACAAGGCTGTAAATTGATTCAGAAAATCTGATCTGACTCGGAGATTGAAGATATTAGGAGAAATTTTGCTTACACCTTACTGACACCTCTGTAGCCTTAGTAAATGAGTTTTTAAATTGGTCGCGAGATAACTGTATGTCATCAAGAGCCATTATGGCTCTTGATGTCATGTAATCCTAGTAAATGCAAAGAGCTCGTAAATTAGAAAGAAATCGAACAAGGACACCCTCCAATCCGAATTGCATTCCACAACATAATGAATTGTGTGAGTCACACTGCAGAGTGATTGTGAGTTTAGTTCTCATTTTAAGGTCAAACTAGATAAGGCTAACAAGTGCCTCCATAAGAACTCTGAGAAAGGAACAATATGACCAGAATGAAATAGACCTCCTTTTTAAGACAATTGTATTACCTAATTTAATTTATGGCCTTTCAGTGTATGGAGCGTATGAACGTGATCTAAACACAGTACAGAACTTTTTAAACAGCTGTTACAAGCGGCGTTACATTTCGGTTCCATTGAATGTCAAGGACATCATGCTTAATAAAACTAGGGCTCTAACCTATCATCCGTTAAATGAAATTCTGCCGAAGCCTGAACCTCAGCAATATAATTTAAGTCGCAAGGTTTGCCTTTCGCTGCTGACAGCGGGCTTTGTAACGGCGAGGTCTCTCCCTCCTCTCATCTTTGCCTCGCCGTGAGATACCTCTGCTAGCAGGGAAGGTTTGCCTCCGCCAAGAGATTAACACCGAACGTTTCAAGAACACATTTGTAATTAGACTCATTTTTTAATACAACCTGTTATAATTACATAACTCAATTCTTAGCCATGAGTATATTATTGTAATTTCATTACACGGTTCTCGTTTATGTAACATAGGATATGTATTTTTTTATCTTATGGTTTATTAAAGACATCATTATCATTATCATTTTTATTTATGGTTTAGTTGTTTGTTTTCTTTTCGTAGTTGTGAGATCCATGCAGAGAGCGCTAGACAAGGTCAAGGCAATGACAAGACCAAAGGACGAATTATAAAACTTTGAAAAATCGAGCACAGCTAAACAAAGATTAAGATCGTTCAGAGTTTGTGAGCTTTGCCATGCCCACTCAGTTTGAAGTAATTTTTCTTAGGGTTCTCATTAAATTTCGTAATAAAGAAGGTAAATGGAAATTTCAAAAAAAATGTCTTCTTTTGTTGTTGTTGTTGTTGTTGTTGTTGTTGTTGTTTTCATCTGTCTTAAAATTACATAGAAAATGAATCAACCCCTTACAAACCCCGTGCAATCGAAGGCAACATTGTTGGGTGTTACATGTTGCGTCCGATTTGCAAATGCACACCCTGTTGCATCATGGGCGTGGCGTGTTGTTGGGAGTTGTTGCACAAAGATTGAAACTGGTCAAAAGTTTGAGCCAACAATTCCCAACATTTCTTTTGTTCCGTGATCACCGAAGCATTGCGTAACAATGTGGGATCCGTCTGCACAGCTCTTCCAGCATTGTTGGAGCCACGCACGCGCAATACATATGGTCTCCATGGAGATAGTAACGCATTAACATGTTGAAAACAAGACCGCAGCCGTTTACAAAGTCTTACGAGTCGTAAATCCCCCCCCCCTCCCCAATACACTGCACGTCCTTAAACTGCCAACACCATCCAACGTATGCAGAACCAACCACACCCAACATTTCTTTTGTTCCGTGATCGGTGACGCGTAACACAACAATGTTGGATCCGTTTGCACAGCTCTTCCAACACTGTTGGGGCCACGCATGTGCATTTCATACGGTCTCCATGGAGATAGCAACGCATTAACATGTTGAAAACAAGATGGTGGCCGAATTATGTACGTTTGCAAAGTCTTATGGGTCGTATCCTGCCCATAACACACTGCACGTTCTTACATTGTTCGGAGTCCTTGAGATCGTTTGCACACAACTGCCGACTCCAAAATCTGCAAGACCAACAACTCCCAGAGAGATGTTTAATAAGAAGAGCTGCGAATTTCGAATGCCTGGAGTCAGAAGAAGGAAATAGGTGGAGAATGCGACAAGTGATGATTTCCAAGAGAACAGTCGGTGAAGAAAAGACGGCTGTAAAGGCAACGACAACGCCACAAAGCAATAATGCGACTGACGGCGACGTCGATGGAAACGCCCCCTTAAAATAAGACTTTGCACGATCATTCCATCTCGTTAACGTCATCCAATGTGGGTGAATTATTCTAAAACTAAATTT
>NC_090885.1:74218948-74238948 GCF_036669925.1 Montipora capricornis | reverse complement strand
GCGTTCACAGGGGACCCACGAAATTAGGAAGCGTTCTTCGAACGCAAATATACCTATATCTACCGTTTAAATACTAAAATACGTTTAACAATGCTATGTTTAAGTGGTTTTGAACTATATTCTCGTTTGGTGCCCCTGAATAATCACGATATCCTATCGAAATATTCGGAATAAAACGTTCTCTCAGAGTTGAAGCGAGCACATTCTAAATCGTTAAATCGCCCATTTGGTCATGAACTGAAACGATTCAGGGGCACCCAACGTCAATTTTCGGAAAATATCTGTTCGGAAAACGATTTGAGATCTAGAATTTTCGGAACATTTGTTGTAAAATTTATTGCTTGAATGCCTGTCCTAGGATTTTCGAGCAACTAAAAGATGGTATAATTGCCCATTTTTAACGGATTTTTACCCTAAAAAGCTCAACTAGAATTTTCGGGAGCTTTTTTTCTGGCCGAAAGTTTTGAAAAGGTAAGTTTTTATCCCTATAATTTTCGGATCACTAGACTTTCAGCTAGGAAATCCGAACAGATGAAAAATTTTTAGGGGATAAATATATGCCTATATATACCGTTTAAATACTAAAATACGTTGAACAATGCTATGTCTAAGTGGTTTTGAACTATATTCTCGTTGGGTGCCCCTGACGATTGATTACTCTTCCTTTTATCAAAGATTCTACCCGTAAACGAGTCGTATCTAGGAAACGGGCTGGCTCATAGTTACAAATGTGAGTGAAACAGAACGAACACTCTCACAAAATTGCGCTTCTTACAAATATTTATTTCTTGAGTTCGAATTAAGAAGAAAAGAATATACAACCAACGAGCACACTAAAATCGTACTAGCAGTACTTTTTAGGCATTATTTTTGTTCTCTGAATTGTGTATTGAAACAACGATATATACATTTTATAAGTCCAGCAAATTTATTATACATATATTCCCAAGCAGACAAATTCTATCCAGAAGCTATGAGTATCTTAGAAACCGCCTACCACCTCGTTGTCAACACGTTTGGAAATTTAACTGAAGCTGAATAATCACAGCTTTTAGTCACAGAATAAATTCAGCAACTGGTAACATGTTTGAATTCGAAGTGAAACATGGGTCTAATAGAAAACTAAAACTCCTACTGATAGTGATAATTTTAGCTTTACTTGCCATTATTGTGTGGTACTACCTTAACCGCAGTGGTGGAAATCCCATACCGGAAATGAGAAATAAGACTTCGTCACTCGAAAGAAAGCCGCAGTTTGATAGAAAAGAGGATCTTTTGGATAACAAGAATTTACAAGGAACGGTTGGAAATACGCTATCGAAAGAAAAAACCTTTCATGATGAAAGTAACGCCGAAAGTGTCACCGAAAAAGCGACAACTGCACTGGACGAGAGAGCGATGGACTCTTCAGGCAATGTTTATGATTCAAGTTCACTAAATGCACAGGATGCTCATCCTGTCGTTACCGAGACAGTTAAGAGTTTGCTCCCAGAAGAAATCACGGGAGAGAAGCTTTCGGACCATGAAAAGGGGAAGGTCGAGACTGTCGAAACACGACTGGACGTTGAAATATTAAATACTTTGCGCTCGACCGATACTATTTATTACAATGAAGGAATATTGGAAAATGCAGGGAGTACATTCTATCGAGAAGCAAGGCCAAGATACCTCTCGAACGAAAATCCAGCCGTTCTGTTCTTACACGACAAACGATTTAATTCTGCGATTTGGATCAACATTGGAACATTTCAAATCCTTGCCGAATTAGGGTATCGAGCCATCGCTGTTGATCTCCCAGGTCATGGAAATTCCAGTACTGTAAGCATACCTTATTCACGTGATGAAATATTGGTGTACATGGGAGCATTATTCGCCTCATTGAATCTGGATATGCCGGTGCTGGCTGCGCCATCGAAGAGCGGCGAGTACGCTCTGCCAGTGGTCATGACAAACTCCCTTATTCTTCGCGGGCTGGTTGTGATTGCGCCGATAGATACATCGCATTATTTCATTACTGACTATGAAAAATTAACCGTTCCGTTATTGGTCATGTTTGGCGAGAGGGATGATTCAATGGCGATTGAATCATCATTGGATAACTTGTTTTATGTTCCTGACCGTAAAGTTTACATGATAAGGAACGCAACGCGTGCGTGTTACGCGGACCATCCTCCGACCTTTCATAAACTTCTGTTGAACTTTTTACGTAAGATCAAGGGTTAATTAAATCGTAGGATCTGCGTCCCGGGATCAGTGCACCATTTATTGACTTTAATTACCACCGGGCAAATGAGAGATAAATCACCTTCAAGGGGGATAAATCATTTTGTTGACGTAGAGAGGTCTCGACACTAGACTGGGGCTCACGGTGGAGAGAGGTCGTGTCCCGTATTGAAAAGGACTAGGGGAGTGGAGGGAGAAGACATTTTGTCTCGAGAATTAACTTGCAAGATATTTTGTGCAAACGAAGACCCTGGCTCCATTTAGATCGTTTTGATGAAGCACAATTTGACTTTAAATTGAAAGAAGAAAGATTCGAAAAATACAAGACTGAAAAGGATTCAAATATAATTAACACCAACGCGCCGTTCTCTGTCTCAGTTACTGAGTCCTTGTCGTGATCTTCCATCTTGCCACTTGGACAGTTCGAGCGCTGAATGAAGCTGATAAGTGATAGTACAGGGGAAAGGGTGTTAGCGATATTAAATAAACTCTATTCGCTTCAACCAGGTCGAGATCTCAACAATCAGCTTACTTTATTTAATTGCATGTACTCGTTTAATTTAGTTCGGCTTGAACGAAACGCTGCAGCTTATCATTAAACAATCCCTCGAGAATGACATATTTTTAGATACAGGCAGTGTTGCTTTTATGGTAAAGGAACGCTAAAGCTTTTTGGAGAAAAAAAAAGTTTCCAACAGTAGTCACAGTTCAAAAATGCCCGAGTGCTAGACCCTTCGAGTTACTTATCAAATGTAACAACTGATGGACCCCTAATAGGCGGACTTTGATTTTTTCCAACAATGTATCATAGATACATAAAATACATCTTATCATTGTGCTTCTAGTTTAATTCATATATAGAGAACTCTTCATGTTTTTCTTTAGGCGCATTATTTACATGTAACAATCAAATCATGACTACTATCTGTAGTGGGTTAAGAATAGGAAAATGTAAGCAGGAACCAAGGAAGTGAAATCTTTCAAGATGGTCACTGAGATTTAAGTGGCTGAGACATAGGAAACTTGTACTTGTAGAGGCTAGGCTGGGCATATTGGACATTACTTAGGCCGCTTACAAGCCGCAAAGCATCATCCTTTGAGACGACTTCAGTTCAATCTGAAACCGAGTTCTTGATCAACATGCAGACTTAACTACTTAATAACCGAGAGTGAGGTCGTTACAGCAAAATCTCAAACTGAGGCCTTGCCGTATTGACCGAGCGACAGCGAGGTCAATACAGCTAGGCCGAGGTTTGAGATTTTGCTGTGACGACCGAACGGTCGAGGTTATGAAGTTGTTTATTATATGGCTAACAGAACGGTTACAAATAAGAAAAAAAACTAATTTGCGTAATCTATAATCGGCGTGGGCATTACGGGAGAATAATGCCCTGGCGCTTAGCTGCTCTTAGCCAATCACAGCATGCGTTATATCTGCGAGAAACACTAGCCATATAATAAACCACGACTAATACATTAGTCAAGTATTCCTATTGATATCACCTGCTTTGTATAGTGTCATTGGGTGTTCAACTAAGGGCGCGTTCGATTGACCGTATTCCGGAATAGGAATACATGGAATAGAATTTAGAAATCCTTCGTTTTTCGGAGATTCACATAAAAAATTATCAAACTCTTGCTAAAATGCTATTTTAAGCATATATTATTATCCTTATTCCTTCAAAAGCGCGAGACATACCGTTTTAAATCACCAGTCCGCTTATTCTTATTCCGGAATAGGGTCAATCGAACGCACCCTTAATTCAAGTCACAGTTTTAAAACGCCGAGATGATTGTCTCCATAACCAGCTGTGGAAATGACTTCAAACGGTTGAGCTGTGAAATCGGGACGACCAACAAAATGTGTGACATGCCATTTGTTGCATTTCGAAACATCAATAAGGAGTTGATACGGATTCAAATGCCGCCTTGACCACCAAATCATAGTTAATCTAGGGACTGGTTATGAAACCCTGGGGATTTCAAAAGCAGGAACAGTACCGCCGCAATTAGATGTTGATCCGACCGTGACCCTGCACAATCTTTTGTTTTTGGTTCGCAAGTTAATTTCGAATAAATTAGTCGAAGCTTTTGATTGGACCAAATGGATATTCGTCGTAGATCATCACGAATTTATCTAAATAGATAGATCGATGAAGTATCTATCTATCTATCTATCTATCTATCTATCTCTTTATCTATCTATCTATCTATCTATCTATCTATCTATCTATCTATCTATCTATCTATCTACCACGCTACGTTGCCTTCTTGGCGTCGTGTATACCTTGTGATGAAGTCCTTGTGCTCATGCATATCTTTTGTGCAGAAGCTCGCAAATCTCAAGGCATCAAGTGTCAATGCATGGTATTAATCTCCTCGCAAAACTTGATGTCAGATAATCCCATATAAGTCATATCGTCTACAGCTTCACATAAGGCGGGTAGCCTATTCAAGCTCTCATTTAAGAGCCCTGAGAAATTCGTGGATAAACGCCCTTCGATAAATTCACGAAAAGCGAGTTAATCATGAGTTGGGCTAGATAGTTGAGCTAAATAGAAAACTGCATTTAGTGAGGACAAAAAGGCTTGTTTTTCTTTACAGTTTTTCCTGAGCTCGATAATTATGAAATCCTTCAAATCAGGCGAAGAATTTAATGGTTGCATTGGTCAATTTATCGGAGAATAATTAAGTGCTGCTTAGACTTCCTTAGAAAAAACCAAATTGAAAAAAAAAGATATATTCTTAGCACTTCCTTTGCGTGTCTTTTGTGTTAATTAAGTAAATAGATTTGTCAGACATGTGGCTGAAACATATTGTGCCATGAAAAAAAAAAACTTAAAAAAAACATATCCACATAGGATATTGGTTCAAATTGTTAGTGCAGTTAGTTGTGAGCAAGTCATAATAACATGTTAACAATTCAAACGTTATCTATGTATTTGGAAAACCATTACTGTTAATTGTTGGTTATGTTGCTTCAATAAAGCTAAAGAAAAAGAGATAACATATAGTGATAATAATGAGTTTGTAGTTTACAGGTGCTAAACTTCAATTCAAACCGCGGTCACGTATTGTTGGCATAACCGCCTGTGAAGGTACAAACCGCACAGAAACACACGCTGAATCGACAACCACAATACGTCTCTTGTTTTTTATTCGTTACAGTGGTTGATAAGCTTAACAAACGCTACCTGGGGAGAAGTGTTTACAAAAAGTAAGAAAAATAAAGAATCCGTTCGTTTTGACCTGTTTACCACCCACATTAATTTCCTTTTAGAAAAACGACCACGAAAAAAGACCACGTGTTAAGAATAAAAGACTTCCTGAGAATCTCAATTGGATTTGATTCCTGATAATTTTTTTAATGGTGCGATAACGTTAAGTAATCTCTTCAGAATATTCGTCTCTATGTTCGTCTCCAAATGCTGGCAGCCACTTGACCAAGCCTTTCGCGCTGTCTAATCAGCTGTTTCCATTGTTACATCTTTCCTTTACTGTCAGTTTCATCTCAGAGCTACTTTTAAACCTTTGGCATTGCGGAATCACAAGCCACAAGGCTCCAACCATCGTTTATTCATGGAATGTTCTAGAATGAAAGAGACAATGCCTGTTGTCTTGTTGAATTTATAAACACAAGACAACTGACGCCATGGCTACGTGCAGCCTTGAACTCACCGGCTAGTGTTCTTTAATGACACTTTTAAACATCATATAAAAAGCTCAGTTAATTCTACTGTTTCAGCCACTCACAGAAGCAGTAGAATTAAATGAGCTTTACTGATTGAACATCGATTTATTGAGTAATGAATGAAAATGCAATAGATGACTTTGTTTGAGTGTTTCGTCACTACAGTATTTCAACAATAGAGCCACGTGAGTAAATGAAATTCGACAATGTTGCCACTCGCCAGAGTAACTATTTGTAAGTTTTTGTCTTGCAATCAGACATTGGTCAGATTGGCGCTCTATTCTTCTAACCATCTACCCTTCTGCGAACGTTTAACTTTCGACCGCGACCATATTTATTTTAACTTTATTTCGTTTTGGGGACGACCACTAGCACATGAAAAATGTCTAATATGTCAATTGAAACTGACGAGCAAATGAAAAAGTTAAGTTCTTATTCTGAGCACTTAAAAAAAAATTATTGCATTTGCACAAATCCGGCCTTTGCTGGTGTCATCTAAAGTATGAATGAGCAAGAAGCCATATGATACCATTAAAAGGCAGATCGCTTATTCGTTATTAGTTTCTTACTATTATCAGTCATATTCTCAACTATCGTTTGTAGAAAGTGACATTTTGTAGCCGTTCCGAAGAAATATTCCATAAGCCACACAATGCATTCATGATGATGAATTTGTTCCTTTCGTCAAGTTAAAAGATTAAAAACTTTTCGGAACACAACTGACAATTATGCGATAAAATTTTAAACCTCCAGCAAAATCAGCGGAAAGCCAAAACACGCGCAAGAGGTACGTAAGATCGAAAAAGAGATCTCGATGTACCACCGAAACTGCTGTATTAACTAACTCAGCTACGTACAGCTCCTAAATAATTATCGCTAACCACTAAACTGAAGTGCAATTTCAGTTTCACGACGACCATTTGCAACTTGCTCCACACTATGACAGCCTATGGAAGGACAGATCCAAATTTCTCAAAATTAAAGAAATTTCTTTCCATTTATCGGTCCGTTAAATAAACGTCGGATAAACTGCCTTATCCTTGCAGCTCCGTTTTGTAATCTTAGACAATGGCCGTCGGCTGTTCAAGTAGAAAAAATTTCCAATTTGAAAGGGATGTGTTCTTATTAGCGTTTTTGTTTTCCTTGCTGGTTAAGCAGCGATTTTGAAGAAGGGTCTATTTACGAATAGGCTAGACATAAGGAAATTTCTCCCGGTGTGTAACACCTTAACCGCATAGATCGCACAAAAGTTGAGACTTCGATAACTGAGATGCTTACCTAAAATTAGCAATGCTCGGATTTGCCAGTGAATGCTCTAGGCTTAGCAGAGCCCTTTTCACCACTACTTTTTGTTTCCACCACAGAGTATATAGAGAGATATGGCATTTACGTAACCACAGTTACACCGGTTTTGTCTGGAAGGAACGCGGGTGTGTAAGGTGGGACAACGCCCTATAGCGAAGAATTGTGTCGATGATTTTGACCGCACTAAAATGTTTACTGTTTTCCCTCTTCCTTTACGGTTTCTCACGTACCTTTTATTGAAATATGTTTTCACGGCTCGAAAAACCTTAATTAAAACACAACTGCGTTTAAATTCATAGGTCCCATTTAGTGTTAAAGGGAATGTTTAGGTTAACACCAAACATTTTATCAAAGAAAATCGAGAAACAACGGCGTCATAATTGATCGAACTGTTATCTTTATCTCAGGTAGTTTGATTATCTCTTTTTGGTAGAGCTAGTTTGGTGTGATTCGTTTCGGAATCCTCAAGGTGTTGATGAAAGTAAGACTTTTAGAGCAATAAAGATATTTCGAAAACTCACTCATTTAAAGAGAATAGTTGATTTAATTAAATAATGCACAAAGGACACATCCCGACATTTTTTTCCGAAGAACAGCATGTAGCTTTGGGGATCTAGGAACTACATATAAAAAGACAATTCCCAAATCTTTGCATGACAATATCTAGCATGCTTTTCAAGTGCTCTCTTGACTGTAGTTTAGAGCTAAAACGTGCCATTTTTACAGCCACCTGTGAAACAAACAGGAAGGGTTCCCCATTCAGTCTCCGATATCAGTCTCCTACGATCAGCCGTAGGTCACATAAGAACCTCCAGAGCTCCTTCGAGTTCCTTGCCATGAATGGAATGATAAAGAGATAAATTATCCTTTCTTTAATGGATGTTGTGCTCTTAGGGGTTCAATTAAGGATACTACAAGAATAATAAGTATTTTGGTGAAAAAATATCTGTTATAAATCGATGCTGGTTCTCGCACGATTCAGAATCATGATTAGATAAAACAACAACTGTTGAAAACACTCCAAATTCGATTAGATTTTAATCCAAGTTATTTTACTTTAAAAAAAATAAATTGGTAAAATAAAGAGACATTCAATTAGAAAAGCCGACAATGTTACTTTGCAAGGGATTTTTCTCAATTTGGACAAAATTAAATGACAAATTGTCAGTTGAAAACGGGAATGGAAAATGGACGTAAGAAATACGGCAATTCTGCTCCAATCCTCTTTGTATTTTTAGTGTACAGAGATTCCTACGTTTATACAATAAAATAACATTCCAACAAAATGTCATCTCTTCATAAATTTAATGGAAAACATTCGAAAAGAGGTCGGCTTTACTTCTCCACCTCGGAGTCTTCTTATGGTTTGCGGAATTATCCACCTTGGGGTTTTAATTAATTTTAACTCATTTGGAGGTTGCTTAAGATACACTGAAATAACATATTATAGTCAAAAAAACGCAAGACATCACAACAACTTAACAGTCACAAATTAATCAAGGTTCCTTTTAAATCAATGACTTGAAAAAAACTTTAAAGGACACATACAATCGAAGCACTTGAAGTTTTCCACGTGGACTCCTAGTGGACGAGTCATATTGTCTCTGAAACATCCCACGCGCACACAAGTCACAAGAAAAGTGCCATAGATGTACGCTTCATTAGCTGAATGCTGTCTATTGATTCATACCAATATACCAAGAAACTTTTATTGTCTGCTTGTGAATTAAGTAACGTCGAAGGTACTGTCTGATAGACAATTGAAAATGTCTGGCCGGCATTAAAACGCATCTTTAAGGGCTAGGGCTTCAAAATTAGCCGGCTTTTCATCAACCAGTCGATGCTCAAAATTTACTGATTCAAATAACATTTCAGATGCTACCTCGAGATAATACAAAGCGATAGTTTGTTTTCCAACCGTCTGCTTTGTTGGACTAGATAGCCACCGGCGACCATTATTTTCTAAATACAAGAAATAACCTCAAGATAACCGCAAGAAACGAAGAGCAAGGCACGTTGTAATGCATGCTAATTGTGCGCGGCTACTCTTAAGGAACGTTTTGACTTTCAGGAAGACGGTTATCATGGACAAAGTGCTTACATTTGTTCCATTAAACGTTCTCAAGATATACTCACTTTTCAGTTCCGCTAAACTTCGTCTTTTGTATTTAACAGTTCCTTTGTCGAGATAGTAACTTCAAAGTTGAACGTCTCTTCAAGGCGAATGCAACCAATGAACCATTAAGAGCGAAACACAGTTTCGTCACAAAGGCTTTATTCAACTACTGTACAAAGGCATGTATGCATCGGTGAACGTTCGATTGAGGTTTCTGACAGGGCAAAATCGATGAAAGACGATGTATTTGATTTACAATGTGCCTTTTGTTTACTGCACGTGCTTTGTTAACTCATAAAGGATCTGTTTGTTTACTCTTCGCCGGTGGAGCCAGTGAGGACCATAATCTGGCATTTCCGATTCATGTTAGATTCTCTTGAGCTAACGGAGAAGATCCTTGATGGAGTTCGACTTCAATTTGCATTACAAAAATGAATAAGCGTGACAAAACTAGTTCACAAGCTTAATAAATTGTCAGTTTTGTTTTAGAGACAACTTCAAACTATTTGACTGACTTGTTTTTAAAATTGTATTAAGAAATGTTTGAGGTATCGTGTAGTATAAATTCAAATATTTTATGTGGCAAATATTTACCAGAAAAGGAGGCTAGTCAGTGGTCTCCTTTGTATCACGTTTCTTCAACTTAGATAACTGGCAGATAACTTATTTTCGTCGTTTCATATCATTATCTCTAAGTCAACACAGAAAATTATTAACCATGAAGTTTCACAGTATAGGTACGAATGAGAAGTCTCTACGACTGGTTATCACATTCACTAGGAGCCGGGATAAAACAACTCGGCAAGGCAGAACGGTGTTATATGGTAAAGGACGCCTTTATCACTTAAAAATTGTTCTTAGCCGAATGATGAAAATGATATTTTTGTCGAACGCAAGATCGTGTTGCACTGGCGCTTTTTTAGAGTCAGGTTTATCAGGTTCATCGTTTGAAGTAATTAATCTGACAATGATATGCGATGAGATGGCTAACTGTCCAACATCGTAAAGAGGAGTGGGATTGTTGGACAGTGAAAGACCGCCCAACAAGAAATTTCACAAGTTAGTCAATTCAAAACATCGTGCTAGATATTAATTCCCACTCACACGTGTTCTAGGAGTTTGGTAGTCACAGCTGTTATGGTTTAAGCTTCAACAATTCATGGACCGAAACATCTGTGTATGTTTATGGATAATGTAACTAGTGGAATTTCTTACGTTTTCTTTGGTTTTTCGTGGCTAAATTATTCAATAACAAATGTGAAATTCCAATTTACAGAGCTCTGAGTAACGTCAAAAGCTCGAAGATAAAATAGAGTATCCTGAGATCACCAGAGATTATTTTGGGTTGCAAAAGTGCAAAAGCGCCACCTGTGCTTCGTCTTGTGTATAATCCACGTGTGAATCCTGCCATCAGAGCAGAATACAACAGATATCATAAATCCACCCTGAATGTCAAATAACGTCTCAGACGATGAACTTCAAGCTTTCTGAAATTTCTGTAGTTATGCCACAACGGTGCCAATTTAGCGTCAGAAAGGTGACATATTAACGAGTTAAAGTCACTCGAAAATGGCAGAAACCTACTAATTTTAATTTATATCAATTCTATCCAAACTACAGACATAAGCAAGTTTTCATACCTTTTTTACAAGAGTTAACTTCCCGGTGGTCAGAATTGGTTAAAATACGGGCGATTCAAACATAAATGTGGAGGCGTCAACCGATTCTAAAATCCGTAACCGCGCCCAACTTGGTCGACAATGAAAGGGCATGTCTGGTTATCTGCTAGGAGGGGGTCGTTTTTAAAATTTCTCGAAAGATCGATGATTGAAACTGACAACCATCAGGATGCCGACAGGGCTCTATAGGGCCGGTTGCTCGAATCCTAGTTAGCGCTAACCGTGGGTTAAGAGGTTTCCATGGTATTTATAAACCTGCATGATTAGCGCTAACCATGCTTCGAGCAACCCAGACCTGGTCTCTAGATACAACAGTGGTCGAAAGAGTGGTGGTTCACGAACATTTTAACTAAACGGCGTTATACTAGCCAATAATTAACTTTTGCGGAAACAATCAACAGCTAGAAAGAAAAGTTTGGCGACCAGGACAGCCTTTTTGATCAAAATTTGGAAAGCCATGATGAAATGAACAAGCAAGTAGTTTAAAAATGCGTACAACGAAAACAAACTGTTACTTCTAAGAGAAATCCTGTACAATTTTTCTGAAAACATGTGTGCGCAGAGATGACGGAAAATCCAATCCTATGATTTTGAATTTGAAAAACGATCAAGCAAGGTTTCCGACCAAATAACTTCTTGTTACTGATGTTTAGCATCAAAAGAGCATAAACATATTCGAAAGATCGAATTAGAAAAAAAGAATGTGAATAGCGTTCAGTACTGAATGATCAAGTACGAGCAGGGTTTTTACAGTTTTGACAGTAGTCCTGCAACGTGTTTCTCACGGCGGCTTGCCTGACCCAGAAAACGCTGAACCTTAAAGTGAATGGGGTCTCAAGACAAAACAGGGAATGAGAAATGGATTTAATCGAATTGCGGCCCTGAATTCGTCTATTCAGGTTGTGCGTTGAATAAGTGGAGCTATGTTAGGATAGGCAGCTGACTTATTTCACTGCCTTTTTGCAAACTGACAAAAAAGAACTGAGATAATGGATTAAATTGTCTGATATAAAAAAAGCTGATTATCAAATCCGGCCCGCGAGTAGGTACTCAGCTGTTTTCAAAGTCAACTAAGAAAATTCCTAATCAGATAAGTAATCACAAGATACTGATAGCCGCGACTAAGTACTTGAAATTTTTCAAGGTGCTCTTCTTGTCATGCCGGTCTTCGTTAATTATAGCAAAGTTTAGAAGTTCATCTGACATAAAATCAAGGGTTTTGTGAGAGAGAAAAATGCAAAAATGGTAGTGAAGGGATGAACTTTCGCTGGTACATTGTATTACTTTTCAGTGGTTTCAGTGTTAAAGAATCTCGCTTCGGAAAGAAACTGGTTTCTGAGTTCTTGTTCTGTGCTAACTGAGGTCCACTAGGTGTTCCCAGATGTTTGTAAAAGCTGGGATTAGCTTATGTGATGTTAACAAACCCATGTATTGACTGGTTCATTGTATCGACTTCGTAGTGCCAGTCTTATCGGCTTTCCACGATTCATCTAGCAATGCACCACCGAAAAAGATGAATTTTCCGCCGATTTTAAGCTTCGAGAGTATAATTTGGGTTAAAACTTGGCATACTTAGTCATAAAATAAAAATCCCATCGCATCGTTGCCGCTCGCAAATATTTGGCGAAGCTTGCACTCTTGAGAACAAGGTGGGTACGACGTGACAACCACTTTGTGTCATTTTCTAAGGCGCCATTTACTTTCAAAATATTAATTTCCATTTCGCTTGTATTAACCACCAGTCAGAGATGACTGAGAGACCTGCCACCATTGTCAAAAACCTTCTGTTCACTGTGGTTTGTGCGAATGCAGTTTTAACGGAACTGAATGGATTGTGAAGATATGGTAGCCTCCAATGTAAACACGGCCGAGAAATTCCCGATGCGGACTTGATATTTTGGAGTGCAGGATGGCAAAATTTCTAAACGTTTCTACTAGTTGGTATAAAACGTGTCCTGATAACTTTTCTCGTCCCTTTTGAATTAAATTTTCTTCCTGCTAGTGGCTATGAAACTCCATTTTGTGAAAATTCATTGTTAGGTGAACTAATAACTTTTCACTGGCTATTTTTTCAATTGTATCATTTAAAAAGCAAAACAAATTCCGATATTGAAAGGAACAAAATGTTTGAAAGTAGGTATTGAAATTATAAACAATAGTTTGTTTATCACAATTTTTTCGCCTTCCCAAACCAGCTACATCAAACAAGCACGTTATCATGGTCAGTTACATTTCTTAAATTTTGGCGTTTACGTTAGTAAGTTTATTTCCATTCCGGCCATTTTTTGAAGACTTTTATCAATTTTCGACTTGCTTTGAAAGCGAGATAATGTAGGTATGGTGGTAAGGCATACACGTTCAATTAAAAAAAGCCAATATTGAAAGAAAGCAATTATATTTGAAGAATCGATTGAGAGCAAAATTGCAAGAAAAACCCATGTGCGTGCTACTTCCACGGTAGCTTAAGCGTCACACACATATCACACGTCTCTTCGTCTGTTAAGGAAATGACTTACGTTGTGATCTTTGCTGTTACTCCTCAATACGATCTCGTTTCCTTTTATTGTGCGTGTTATAATGAAATGAATCGAAATTAGTCATGTTTCAAATGTTACGCGTATATCATTTGAACAATGACAATAGCGTCTTTATCAAAGCCCATTCATAAACACTTTTGCAAGAAATTAGCATTTCAGCTGTGAAGGTACACATAAGCTTTTGTGTTGATTGAATCGAAAAGAGGAGAAAGCATCTGCGGCCCTTGCGTGCCTAGTTTGTAACAAATGCAACCCAACCTTAAAATAAAGAAATATGGCTATTTTGAGAACAAAAGGTTTAAACGATGTCGAAGGCCTCATGTCATAACAGTTCGTGACTACATCGAGTCTCTAAATACAGTAGTGATAGAACGATTCCAGGAAGTTATCATCAGGCGCCCTTGTGTATGACTGGCTAGATTTACGACTACCCGCTCAAATCGACAGCGAAATTGTAAGAGCTACAAATAATATTGACTCAAATTTGACTATAATACGTTGCTCCATTTGATGGAAAATCTGTACAGAAAGATAATAGATTGCGAGTCGAAAGTGCAATGATTTATCAGCGATTTTTCACCATCACCATGAGTTCGGGTTTTCAAAAGACACAAAAAAAATTTTGTAGCATTTCGGAACAGAATTCTCACAGGTAACCGGAAACTTGCCATCCAGTGCGAAGAGAGAGGGCAATTAAGGAACTCCAGGCAAATTAGTTCTCACACAGGACTGAAGTCAGCTACTGCGGAAGTTAAAATGTTAAGAGGCGACATAAAAAAAAAAACAATCCTGTGAAATGCTCTCCATGATAGGACCCTGTGTGGGCTATCGTGATGAATTCATTTCAAAGCATCCTTATTTAAGGCACTGAAACAAAGCACCATACGGTGGCTTTTCCTGACAGGTAGTTCTTTGTGTTATCAACCATCTTTTATCATTGGTTGCCATGTAAATCAGAAAACGTTCTTAAAAGACCGTAAAGTGTGGATGTTTTGACGCAAGACAATGACAAAGTTAGCTATAGATTACACCTCATTGTGAAATGACATGGTTTTTAAAGTAATTTAATGTTTAAGCGCTGTTGAGAAAATAAATGTCAATTCATCACAAAGTGAATTCGACCTGATCTTGTCCAATTTGATCAGTGAAACCACCCGTTTTAGAAAGCAGGAAAATAATAAAAAACGCCACCACATCGCCTCTACTGTATTTCTATTCTATCGACTGTTAGAAAAGCAACAACATCCAATTGATAACTTTTTTTTAATTGCATTAAAACTATTTTCGTAAACCTCTAAACTAAAACAATGAGTTAAACATACATCGAATAATTTGATTAAATGAACGATTAAATTTGAACTTGTCGCTGCAAAACAGAGAAAGTCGTGTTCTCTAATAATATTAAGAATTTCGGGAGAAATTTGTCAGTCTCTCGATTTCAGATTCGAATATCATACGTTTTCAACTGTGTACAAGTCCAAAACTGTTCAACACTCTAGATGCACTGAGGATCTAGCGAGTTGTATCTATGTACATATGGATCTAAATTCCCTATTTATATAAATACCTTTTATATATCATAAAAACAAGAGTCGTTTTCACACTAATAACCAACATCTGGTCTCATCACAACGTAATCCATGGAAGGTCGAGGCATTCCTGTTCTGCTATCTATCGGAGTTGGTGCGTGAACGATAGACGATGCATCGGGCAAGACACTTCGATGATGAACCACATGTCCAACTGGCAGAGAATGTGACACAGATGGATGATGACTCGAATAAGCTATAGGTGGACCACACGAAATTTCTCGTCCTACGAGCGGTAAATGAGTTGAGCAAGGTCCTTTAATTTCAGTCATGGTCTGCACCACAGGATAATGAGGGGCAAAATGATAAGGGGTCGGAGCGTCGGATAATGTGCAATTTCCCGCGCAATTACTTAAGATAGGCCCTGGTGGCATTAAATGTCCTGGCGGAATCGGGCCACATAGCGAAGAAGGCGGTGGATACCCCATACCATTCATGTCATGATAACTGTAAGGATTCATGCTCTGAGTTTTCAACTTGGGTGTCGATTTTGGCTTCCTTTTGGGCTGGTACTTATACTCCGGGTGATCTTTTTTGTGTTGCTCTCTGAGCCGCTTGGCCTCCAACACGTACGGGTCTTTAGCTTCGGGTGACAGTGCGTTCCATTCAAGTCCAAGTCGTTTACTTATTTCGGAATTCAGCATTCGAGGGCATTCTTCTGCGATGCGTCGTCGCTCTTTCCGCGACCAAACCATGTAAGCGTTCATTGGCCGTTTTATGTGCTCACCGGGCTTTGTCATTATGCTGATATCCTGAATTGGTACAGTTTCACCAAATGGGTCGCGTCCGGATCGCGTGGAAATGATATGTTGGTATGAGGGCGCTCAACCCGCGCGTGTTGTTTTTATAGCTGACCCAAAACCTCTCGCTCGAGGATGGGGCTGGTAGAACAAGGCAACCACGCTACAAACAATGGAAAGCCTGAATAGGATCTCTCAGAAGTGGTTTATTATAAGAGCCCTGACGGGTATAAATTATTGATTGGCGAGAAGAATGGATTACCCACATGAATTTAACGAGCAAGAGTTCGAAAGAACAATGGAAACTGGAGAACAATCATACATAATTTAGGAAGCACGATGTCTTGTAAGTTGAGTAAACGGAGAGAAGGACGGGTGGCTGGAACTCCCACGGATTCAGTGAATTCAATGCAAGATGGATTGTTATGGAATAGTGTTTTATTAGCAGACTTTACTTGTTTATTCACAATGAACAAAATGGTGTTGAAAAATAAGGTGTAGTTCACTATTCGATACTTACGTCGTCTTGAAAGTCAATTAAAATTTTTATTATCCTTTGATCCAAAAAATATTCGAAGTAACAACAGAAACCCAGGCGCCAGGGTGATGCAAAATCCTTGGGAAAGCACGCCGCTTTCCGTGTTCTTATTTGCATTAAAAGATCTGTTTTGACGTTCTCTTAAAAGATAATAAAAGCAATTCTGAGCAGAAAGAAGTCGTGTTTACAGATATCCCACAGTGGCTTGAAAGGTTCAATTAGCCAATTTTCATTTTCAATTGACATAATATTTTACAGCAGCCAGAGCTAATGTTCGTGTTCTCATCGGTCGATGATTATTATTATATATGAGGAAGAATGACAAAATAGTTTCAAAATTCTCGACCTGTTTTTGTGACATTTGGTCGGTTTGCCTTGCAATTGGCAGTTGGCCATGAATGAAAAAGAGCCTTCAGTGGATTAATATTTGTTTATAATAAAATTGTTCGGGTGATATACCACACGAGTGCTCCACAAAGACATTGTTAAGATTACACTCTTTATGTCACTGGTGCATTAAATTTGTCCCCATGATGGCACTCAAAGCTTTAACGAATTTGTTTAAGCCTCTTTTACTCAGTGTCTGTTACTCATCAAAATCGAAAGATGACAGGTGGTGTGTCTTCACTTTTGTCGTCTCTTTGTTACAGTCACTTTTAACACAATTTTTTGCCACTTTACCGGTGGTGGAACCTTTTTATGTTATGTCAGGATTTTTTTACAGACCGCAGGCGAACTATAAACATCATGACGGCTGTACAGGTGTGTTAAAAGCTTATAAGTTATGCAATTGACATTGAGAGGTTCTTCACGACAGTGGGGGCTCATGGAAATGTCCTAATACTGCGCCTTTTGAATAGTTGAATGAAAGCAAATTGAATGGTTTTGTAAACAGCCCAGGATTTCAGCACCGAATCTAGACGAGTAGCGAACGTTGAAAACTCCGCCGAACACTTCATTATTACTAAATAAATTCAACATACCGTGAAAATATAACAATAAGGTGGAGTTGCATCTTCATTGTAGATCGGAGGAAAACACGTGCATTTCTCCCCTTTTTAGAGCTGTCTAGTTTTGACGCCATAAAAATGCATCCATGACAGCTTACTGTCGGAGGCTCAACAAGAGCTTTCCAGACTTCTCGACATTTTGGGCACGTTGCGATCTTTAGCTATTTTTTTCATTACTACCAAGCGCAAATCTCCCCATTGTAGAAAAATAGTCGTCCCTTTTTTATGTCGATATCCCATGAAGACAAAGAAGGGGGATAACTCACTATGTTTGCACGGTACAACATAAACATAACAATATTGGCCTTTCTTCCTTCTTTTAGTGACAGGTGTCTTCGAGATCTGTGTTTTTGTTTAAATGCCTTCGCTTTCAAAGGCATTTAAATTGAGCAAGTTTGAAGTGATTAGACGCCTTTCAACAAGAAAAATACGGTAGAAACAGCAATTGATTCTTTCCTAACTGCATGTACTTGAGGACATCTAACGGAGACTTAACACTAAGGAGATGCTACTTAACAATTCGAACAGTACGCTGTTGAGAACACGCGGTTGCAAATCCCACGGTGACATCTACCGCCCAGAAACCGAATCTCTTATTATCTGGTTAGAGGCCCAACACAAGGCCACTTTGTGCGCTGCAGCAGGAAGAAATTTCACAAATTGGAACAAAGAGAAAAGAAGAATTAAAGTTAAATTGATGTCCTCGGACGTGATCACATGTTAATCAGCGGGTAGTGGAAAAACATCTTGTTATCCGCAAATGTAAACTTTCGGCTTCTGATGACAAAATCACCATCTTTTTACCGTTATATGATCGTAAGTCTTGCCATAAATTTGGTTTGTGAACGTTCCACAATTTGTCCTTGTTCAGTGAAAAAGCAAGGCTCGAAATAAAGGAAAGTGGTTTGTGGGATGTGGAACCACAACACGTGGGAAAATACTCAGGTATATTGTGATAGCAAAACTAATTGTATAATTGGAATTTGATTGGATTTAGGTTTTCAGCAATTATTAATCGGTTGTCTTGATTATATTCTTTGGTTCCTTAGCCACAAAATATAACGAAGACCTTTGGTAAACTGATTGAAAGCAGCTTTAGCAATAGTTATAGAATCCCAGGACAACACAATCAACTGATAATTCTTAGCTTCTTTAGCACTGTCCGCCTCCTATCTTTGAGTTAAATCAGGGTAGTATTAAATGTGTAATCTTGAAGCCACGGAAAATTGACAATAAAACTGATAACGCGTAGTAGACAAGTCAGTTAAGGAAATTATCACACAAGCGGGTAATTTGTTTTCAAAAAAACGACAATTATTCCACTTTTAAGACATCCATTTTGTCACAAAACGGATTTTTGAAAATACCATTTGTCTTAAAATGAAAAGAAAAGTTTTGCTGTAATCGGTCAATTGTTTGGAAGTCTTTGAACTGAACAAAGCCTTGAACCGTAAGTGTGAATTTTGAATTTTACACCAGAACAACCTAACAAGTAAAATGCACTTGAACCTCGAACAACACAAAATTGAAATATTTAAGTGTCTTAAGTTAAATTAATGCTTAAAGCAACATTTTTTTCCCCAAATACAACACCAGGCGAAAAATGAAAGGTTAAGATCAAAGCAACCAGCGTCAAAAGTAAAAACACATTTGTCACCTTGGTTCACTTAATTTCCTCGGTCGTTGTAACGGACATACGCCATATACTAGCTTATATAAACTCAAGTTTATCACCGTAATTTGTCTTTTGATAAAGCTCTCAGGCTCACAATTGAAGTATCATTGATCAAAACAAAATGAATGGTAATTATTTCCTCCTTATGTAAAGGTGTGAAATTATGGGCAGCAATGAAAACAAAGTTAACCTGCCTGTGATGCTAGAAAGTGGGACTAGTATTTTAGGACACGCGGTAGACAACAGGGGTATTTCATTGCCAACGGAATTCCATCCTGCTTTATTTCAATAGGGAACTACTGATTACTCCGTAGTGGAAACCACTTGACCTAACACTGTTAATTTCACGAGTTCAACTACCGGAGGGGCAAATGAAAATGTTTTTGTAAAATATTTAAAACGTTTGAGTGCATTTTCATGCAAGCATATACAGGTTGTATTATCGCAAACACAAGGCGCACGGCGCTTCTCTTTCCCTCTTTTGTTGGTTTAAAAATAGAGTAATCTGCGTTGTTCCAATGCGTCTTATAATGAAACAATTAAGATTTTAGTTATAGAAGACTCAAACAGGCAATGTATTTGTTTCATATTCATTGTATTCTTTACGTTATCTTATAAGCTATATGTGCCAGAAATTTGTATCTGAACAAAATGTAAGCAACTATCGTTAAAAAACCGGAAACATAAGGACGCATTTTTTCTTTTTTGAAAACAAAAAAAAAAGATCGGCAACCCTAGGCTCGCTTCTTTTCCTGGGCGAGACCTCATTGTGGGAACGACGGTTACTTCGGTAAGTCAGACTTGTCATCGATGTTGTTCATGTGAATCTTTTATTTCCCCAAGAAAGTCACTTGTTCTAAAGATGTTAACTCCACGTTTCTTTAAATCCCCGGCCAT
>NC_090885.1:74181448-74208948 GCF_036669925.1 Montipora capricornis | reverse complement strand
CAGTCAGATGTGGTGAATTACACCTGCATTCCCTAACAATATTACAGAAACATTTACCAAACCATTCATGCGATTGATTTTTATTTTGGAGGAAGTTCAACATCGTTTGATTGTATTTTGAAGTAGGAGCCTAAAGACATTCAAGAGAAAAGACTGCTACATATAGTTAATTGCAATTTAGATTTGTTAACATGGGCAAGCATGCATTGTTTGTGTTACCGTTTGTTAGCGTTATGTTACACTGGCATTGTGCACTGTGGTAGTGTTAGATTGTTTTAGTGATGCATTGCGTAGTGACATCATTGCATCAGCATTGCACTTTCCACGTTGTCTACGTCACTTGAAGTCAGAGGCTTCAGTCAAAGGGTGCCTTCCTCAGAAATCATCGGTGATGGTTTTAGGCTTTTGCCTTTCTTAAGGATAATAGCTTGACTGAGTAACGCCCAATTACAACTGACTAGCTATATAATTAATAGGTAACAGGACTACATGCTTGTCCAATTTGCAAATAATTGGATTAAAAAAATTCAGGCTTGGACTGTCAAATTGGACCCGACCTACCGTCTCGTCCAACTTTGGCAGTCCGAGGAATTTTTTGAATCCAATTATTTCCAAATTGGACAGCATGTAGTCCTATTACATATACAAATTAATTTAGTGATTTAAGAGCAATATACCACATAATTTCCAGAAGCCTTTTCTTACATGTACATGTATATCTACCTCACATTTGAAACCAAAGAGTCCAAAAACATCAAGTAGTCAGGATCTTTTGAAAAGCTTCCTTTCCTGCCCTTTGCACTTGGCTGTGGAGACGAAAATAATGATAAAAACAGAAGATAAATTTTGTCAACAAGATTCAATAAAAATAGTTAAAATAACACGTTTAAGTTAACACTATACCTTGAACATGTTCTGGTCCGATTTTAGGAGGTGAGAGTTTTTCCCAATTTTAGTTGACCTGTAAATTCTGAAGTTCCGATTCTTTGTGTAGACACCTGAAGATCAAAGCATTTAATTTTAATTTCAAGAGAGGGGAATGTAGGATTGCTTGTGTTTTTTGTAAACTTCTACGCCAGTACCAGGCACTGTGGTAGTCAACAGAAGGCATACTCTGCTCGCCTGCCTGGCTTTTCGCTTCATGTTTTTCCCTCATGTTAGGCCTTGCAACCTTGGCATTCAAGTTTCTGTTGCAAACTGTTTTGTGTCATGGATTGGGCTAAAAGAATACTCACTGTAAAAAAAAAAATCACACAATACCTACAGTACCTTGGTCACAAAAGGTACTAAAACCACCCTTTCCATCGTTGATAGTGAGTTCTCTCAGTTCTTCAAGGTTAACTACAACATTGAAAATAATCCAGTTCTTTTTATAAACCTGTCCCCATTGGTTCATTTCATATAATTATATAATTTTAAATCACATACATGTATGATAATGATGCACTTATGAAACAATTTCTTGAAAGTTCTTCAAGATGCTTCTAAGGAGGTCATTGCAAGTACTGAACTTTTAGATATTGTTGAAGGATCTTTACATGTATTCATCTTTTAGTGATTGTTATAGAACAACCTGAGGATTTTCCAGTGGGATTGCACTGACAGCAGTAGTTACAATTTATAGGTAATGTGATTGAGGGAGACATTAGATAAAAAAAAAAAGTGAAGAATAAGAAAAGTGCCTCAAGCAGTGAGAGGGAACAGGGCTGGTACAAAGTAGGGCTACACAATGTCATGTACACATGTAGTCCAGTGGTAAGAGCACTTGCCTACCAATGACATGTCCTACAGAACATGCACATATGTAGATTTGATCCCTGGACTGGGCATCGTAAGTTGGTTAAGTTTGTTGGTTCTCTACTCTGCTGTGAGAAGTTCTTCCTCAGGTAATCTAGTTTTGCCCTCTCCTCAAAAACTAACAACTGATTTGATTTTCATGTCCTTTTGAAGGTTGACTTGTGAAGGGGACTCCGTGTCCTATTTTCGATTCTCCAAGGACATTTTAATGGACCTTATCACATGAAATTTTCACGACACTTTAATTAATTTCGCGAAATTTCATGGGAAAAAATTTTCGGGAAATTAAAGTGACGCGGACAATAAGTGTCGCGAATCAAACTTGCGAAAATTAAATGAATAACAATACATCAATAATACCTAATAATGAAGAAAAGACAAGTTTATTAGCATTAAAACGTCGACAAAATCATGTTTTTATCTATTTTGAGGCAATTACAACGTCTTGATACCAAGCCATTTACAATCGAGGATAGAGGCAAAATCATTCAAGTCCTAATGTATTCTTCATTTCTTGCTTTTTACCTGAATGATTCATGATCTTTAAAAGCGATTTTGTATGTTCCCTGGATCGGAAGTAATTAATTCATGCATGAATGTTGTTGAGCTTTCCTCAGTGTCGTTGTAAGTCCAGAGTTTTTAAAACAAAGATTCGTGATTCTTTTAAAAAGATTGAAAACTATGATTCACGATTCATGATTCCACTTCAATCCTGAAATTTACACAAACGACTATTTATTTATTTATTTATTTATTTATTAGACTTCCAACAAATTACAATGTTGTGGAGAAGCTGGACAGGTGAAAACCACCTATAAATAAGCTTTCCGAATAAAACTTTTATAATGAAAATAAAGAAGCAAATTTAAGTCTACAGTCTGGGCAGTGGCATTTTGTGACCCAGGAGCAAGTGTTTGATGTGTTAAATAATTATTGTTTATCAAAAGAAGTTGTATAATGCTTTTGAAGAAGCCGCTTGAAAGTACTCAAAGAAGTTAGCAGCTTGACTGCTAATGCATTCCATGAAGGCACAATGCAGTTAAAAAATGAATTGGCAAAGGTCTCAGTTTTGCACAAAGGTAATTAAAGTGTATATAGGCCCCTTGTCAGACCTCCTTGTGCGCCTCATAGGATGGAATTCATTGGCATAGTCGGAAGGATCAAGCATGTGAAGTCCCTGTCTGCATTTGAACAGCAAAGTAATATCTAACATTTCTTGCCTCAAAGAAAGAGGCAAAAGACTACAGGAGACAAATCTGTCCTTGTAGTCCATGTCAGAACGTACAATAAACCTAGTGGCCCTATGCTGAACTCCTTCAATTTTTATCCAGACGCCATTAATTTTAAAGGTATTTAACCTATCTATGGAGATCTTCGTCAATTGACTAAAACTAACGCAGCATAAATTCTTGTGGAAATTGTTAGAACTTTTTTGTTACTGTTCTCATATAGACCATCCCTACTTGTATCTCTTTTTGAAACTTTTGATGTTATTGTAAATGAAGTTGTTCTATTTGCTTCAAGGATAGACTAAATACCTTTAAATAGCGTCTTACTAAAGTTCGCAAAATTAAGTGATTCATAGTACAAGAATTTCGCAAAAACGTGAAATTTATGTGTCGCGAAATACATTATAAAATCGCAAAATAAACATGTTGCGAAAATTTCATGTAATTAGGTATACAAATAAATAAATAAATATATATATATTAAATAAATAAATAAAAGAATTTCCATACAGTGTACCTCCTTCTTCCTTTCCTTTGTAACTTTTAACATCCTTAGATACATCTAGAGACAAGTCTTGAGAATCTGGTGGAACCAAATCTTGTGTCTCTTCACTCCTTTTTTGATCAGGATTGTCTTCTGGTATCAAATCATGCACATACTGGTAACTCTTGCAGCTTTGAGAAATTGCAGGTTGGTTGTCTATCCATTGTGATCCAAGCTTTGTTTTCAACAATGCCAAAATGTGACGTACAAAGTTTCCTGCACAAAAAAACAGTAACCATTGTTACCGGTAATCTTCACTCTTTAGTGCATCTCTTACTTACTTCACATCAATCACACTGCTAGCAGCTGGGAATCTTTTATGTCCTCTTTTCTGTATTCTGTATTAATTGAAGCCTATTAGATCCCATTAAAATCGTTTACTGGCAAACCACAGAAAACGTTTCAGATACAGAGATGTACCATTTAAGATTTGGCTTCTGTAGAGAACTGTCATAAATTCAATATATAATTTTAATATACCGTAGTTATTTGGTTATAAGACGCATGGTTTTTTCAAGAAAAATCTGTCTTTGGCTGGCAAGTTAGTTAGCTTGATTAAATTGCTAAGTTTGGGGTGCGTCTTATAATCAAGTGCGCCTTATAACCAAATAACTACGGTAGTATTATTATTATGACAGCTTACATGTAATAATCATGTGTATAGCTTGGGGGGTAGTTTTAATCTTGTATCCTATTCATTTAATTTCATTCTTATCTTGGCTGATGAATTGTCCACGAATAAATAAAGATTATCTATCTATCTATTAATGATCAACAGACACATTGCTCACATGTGTAAGAAATTATTATACTGTAGAGGTATGTCTACCTTACCTACATTAATATTATCCTTGAAAACTGCACCAGGCAAATGAAATATGAGATGTCTTGAAAACTTAGAAGATGTGCTACATTGTAAGAACCATTCATAAATATTTAGTAACAGGGAAACTAAATATTGCAAATCCATTATTAAGGAAGCCCTCATCTCTCATAGCCCCTCCCTTGTTAGATGAAGAAATTTATTAAAGCCCACACTTCATGTGAAACTGATCGGTATGGTGAATAAAAATGGCAGGTGAATAAAAAGGCTGAATATAACTTGTACAATTCACACATATCACTCAGATCTCCACATATACATGTACAAGTATATATTAGACAGTCATTGCCTTGGTCCAAAACAGAAAGAATTAAAGTAGCTCCCCTTCTCCATTGAGCCCCTCCCCCTTCATCAAATGTCCTTGAAATAAATAAGCCCCCCTGGGGGCTTTTAAGAGGATTTACAGTATATCAAAGAACTCAAAGACAACAAAAATTGACCTCAAAATGAAAGGTAGAAATCAACGCTACCTCATTGTAGTGATTTGTGAGGAAGACATCTTTTTAAAGACAGTTATGTATAAAGCCACGGCTGCACAAGCGATTTTTTTGAAAATTGTGGAAAAAACCTTGCCCCTCCCTCCTGGCTAGCCACGGACGTATCCACATAGAGCACTTAAGTTTTTCTTCCTCTGACTGTTTTTAATTTTCTTTGCCTATCAAAAGGATTATATAGCAACATTGCAAAATCACAACACCACCGTATGACATATTTGTTTGTCATCGAATAAAATTCATACCCAGCCTTCCAAGGTCGCACAAATCGCAAAAAATTTGTCTCCAAGTGTAGCCACAACTACTTGTTGGCAACGCGACAATGTGTGGTTCCAGAAAATATCCATACCCCCACCACGGAAGACAATTGGAAATTCCGAGGGAGAGGGGGGGTTAAAGGGCAGTAATTTCCAAGGGGTAGGGGGGTTTCGTAAGAAACTACTTTTCAAAAGGGTCACGAACCACATACAAAACATTGAAAGCAAGATACGATCGATCTGAAGCACAAAACACACTATCGGACGATCTTTTGAAACAAAAGTCAGTTTTGAGATAAAGTGAATACTATTAGCTTCAATGTTTCCGTTTTTCTTTGAGTTAGCTAGTGCTATAATCTCCCGAAGCTAGGAACAATGTGTCTTTCATTTGGGACGGATTCAAAACATTTAAAATGGCGGTCTCAACTGGAGTCTCGTCCCCAGACTTCCAGCTTTGTCTCTTTTTCGTCCAACCAACACTTCCGTTCACTTGAGTATCACTTTTCGCTACCTTCACATGCAGTAAACACATTTTTGATAGGATTTATGTTTTACTGGGGGTAGTAACTCATTGAAAATGCGACAAGAAGCAAGTTCCCACCATCTCAACGCTTGCGTGCAACGACAGTTTCTTTTTTGTGGGTGGCATTTAGACCACGGACAGGAACCGGGAGTCAAGTTTTCTCTTCTTTGAGTAAACGCAATATTTATTGCGGCCTCGGGAAAAGATTGTTGAAGTTCAGTTCGTTAAGTCAAACTGGAAATTCTAAAACAGGAGTTTGACTACTCATTGGAGGAAGTAAATCGCGCCAAAAACAATAAGAGTCGCCCTCTGGATTCCATCAGTGGCTCAAAGGCAAGCAACAGTGAGGCTGTGTGTCATTTACCGGCAAGAATGACTGCTGGAGAGTCAGTAAATTTGAAGACTGCACATAAATCGCCATATCTAAGTTTACAAATATGATGGATTATTTTGGCGTCAATAATATTCTTCGTAAAACAATCGTCTTTGTGACGACGTTCACGAAACCTACCGCGTCAACATGTGTGGTCCCTAAATATTAAAGAATCAACCTGAAGAAACTGACAAAATGTGTAGACAAAGGAACCTTGTAAGTTTCTGTTTTATTTACTATGGTTTGCGAAGTTGTTTAAGCGAATGAAATGTTCCCATCGAAGTTCACACAAAAACGTGAAACAGTCGACGTGCAACCCAAATGTTTAAGCTTTGCAAAGTTGATAGCGCACAAGCTAAAAGTTTAGCTGGATAATGAGCTTAACAAAGCGTTATATTTTTCTAAAAGTTAACCTTAATGTTTGCACTGTTGTAATAAAATTCTACCGCAATTACGTAAAAAAATTCTGGAAATTCCTGAGGGGAGGGGGGGTCATCAAAGACCCCCCTGGAACGGAAAATCCTGGGGGGAGGAGGGTGCAAATCAAAAAGTCTTCCGTGGTGGGGGTATGGATATTTGCTGGAACCACACAATTTAAAAAAAATTACATCACCATCACAAGCAAAAAATTGGTCGCATAGCCGTGGCTTAAGTAAGAAAAATGCAGCTTCTACGTACTTTGTTATATATAGGCTGGTTTGTTATTACCGTTATGAAAAACAGCCCAATGAGCGACCTTGTTGGAATATGACACAGATGGGGATAAGATGAGCTACACTAGTTCTGCCCAAAATTCAAGATGGCAGGCAAATGTTTTTTAAAGAAGTTAAACGTATTTGTCTTCCTTTTCATTAACAATACAGGCATGCAAGCAGTTAAAATAACGAACCTTGAATCTAGATCTACAATAGACTCCCTGTTGCATGTCAAGTTGTACATGTCCTTTAGTTGGTAACAGACATACTAAAAAAGAAAGGAAAAATACATCTAAGAGGAAAGAATGTTTTTTTGATAGCATTTCTACTCTGTGGTGGGGGGTAGGGGGTGATAGGGTTAGGGTTAACCCTATCCCTAACGCAAACCTATTCACCACTCACCCCCTAGCCCTGAATAGAAATGCCGTTTCTAAAATTATGGTTACATCGGTCGATAAACAGAATTATTATGGAGGATTAACACCTCAAAGATAGGGGCCACTTGGGTCTTTTCTTTCTTTCCTTAAGGACGGTGCGTACTATTGTTATTGCACATACGTTCTGCGCATCTCGAGATACTCGGATTTCCTATGGGTGACGCTTATTAATACAGGGATATTTTTGCGTGGTTCAAAACTATGCGGAGAAAGCAGAACTTAGCAAGTGCTCTTGGTATTCAAAAAGACAATTGGGGGTAACCATGCATTTTTCAGAGATAAATAAGCTTCAATTTGGAAAAGAACGCCATGCATTGCTTTGTATTTCAAAGCTTTTTACAAATATTGTTGATTAATTATCGTTGAAAATGCGTGGCTACCCCCAATTTTCTTTTTGGATTTCAATAACACTTGTTAAGACCTACTTTTCCCAACTATTCAGTAAACCGTGCAAGAATACCTTTGAATAAGTAGGCACCGTCCTTAATTAATTAATCTAAAATACAACTGTAACATTATCACTTATGTCCAGGTTTGACCCTAATTAGATGCACGCCCAATTTTGACATCCAACACAAAGTGTCCCTTTAAGTCTAAGCATTTGCTACCTATTTTCAACAATAAGGTAAGGGTAAAGGTAAGCGTTATTTTTAGCTTTGGGTAAATGTAGCAGTTAATCTTCACTTAACGAGTAGCATTTGGGGGGACACTTTGTGACATAAATTGTCTGTATTCTGAGACACAAGTGATGTTGAAAGTTGGCGAGAAGAGCAAGGGGACACTTCGTGACGCTTATTGAAATCTGTGTGCATCTAATTAGGTTCAAACCTGGACATATCTAACATTATGCAATAGAGCCAAGCATTTAAAATTGACCGGATCATTTAATTTGCCTCCTCAAGAAACAAAATCAAGAAGAAGAAAAAATGTCCTTTTCTTCTTTAACTAATCATTAGATAGTTGGTATGTTACGAAATAATATTTATAGAATATTAAGTAGCTCTTAACTACCAAACTGTTGCTATGGACTCCTTTAAATACAGTCATTTCTCAAGTCCCTTTCTCTAAAGTTATTCTTTTTCGCCAAGTGTGTTCTATTTAACATTTCTTTGTCTGGTTCGACTCACAATCATATTTGGTAAATCATGTGATCAAAACAGAAAATGCCTAAAAACTCAGCAAGTTAACTACTGTAAGTATATTTTTCACAAATTTTTAATGCAACAGTATGAGAACATTCTAACACAAAATCTGTAGCATGGCTTTTAAAAAAATTAAAGGCCCTCCTTTCATTCAATTTTTAAAATATCAGTGCCATTTTTTATCCAAATAGAAATTCCACGCCACAGTTTACCATCTGGTGAAAAAACGTTAACTGTCGCTTCCTTTTGTTTCCTTAGAGTTTTTACCTGTTTTCACTCAAACGCATGGAAGAGGACTGAAGTGATGTCAGATTTCCATTGAAAAAGTTACTGCAAAGAAACAACCATGCAACCTTTTTGCAGGGCTCTTGACTAAAAAGCTTAGTTAATTAGCTAAGCAACTATTGTCTAACCCCCCTTAACATTATGCCACACAAATAATAACTTAATAATCATTAATAATCATTGGCATTGTTGTTCCTTTAAGTTTGTACCTTAATGAATATGTCAACCATTTTGGCTCCATGCTTCTCTGGATTAAATTCTCTTTTGAATTCCAGGTCAAAATACAACCTACAAGCAGCTCCTAAAATGATTATTGAGTTATTTCAATAACTAAAAGATACAATATCCACAAAATAAATTAGTTCTGGACAATATTATGAAGAGCAAGCACCTTCTGGTATGACCTCATAGTAATTTCGATCTTCTAGAGAGCACTCCCTGGAGGTCAGAAAGAACAAAGAGTTGTAACAATCAATGAAATCCATCCAAGTCCGATATCACAACCCTGATTTCCAGTAAAACCTTACAAGGTAAAATCAAAATACTTCACTGGCCACTCCCCATACAATACGGGCTTTTCAAGGCCAATAAGAGTGGCTCACAATATCGGCCCAAAAGCATACAGGAGGCACCAATAGCAGCCTCTATAGGGTCCATGTCTGATGTCAGAGCACAGCACCACAGCCAGATGTAATCAGCTGTAAGTAAATTTTGATGAAGGAGGAAAACCCTTGCAAATTACATGTTCGTTGAGATTAACTGTAACTCAGCCCACATACTATCGCAGAGGTGAAAGGCGTGGTTCATAACAAATGCAATGCGTCAGTGTGACTCCCAAAAGTTTTATTCTCAATCATAACAATGTGCTATACTTTATATTTTTTGAGTTTACTAATTAGTTGTGCTGTACTTTTCAAGGTTACTGTGCATGTAATGAATAATAATGTTGGCATTCAAAAAGGAGCTGGCCAAAAAGTTTTGCACTTGTCTAATAAAAAATTCAAACCACAACTGAATGTAATATATGAAGTTCTTTCACATACTTTTGAGAAACCATACCTTATGTACTGATACCAAAAGTGAGGCAGTGTTGAAACTATGAATTTGCGCTTTCCATGCAGGTCTTTTTCTTTGGCAAACACATACACATCCTGTCAAAAACCAAACAGTAAACATCTCCTTCGTGACTGGAAGGAAATTCCAGAAGTTGATGGCCATTACAACTAATGGTGGGCCGATGATCGATTATAATCGAAAGTTTTGGTTTTCATCAAGTGAAGGAAGGGCCCACTTTGACTTCTATTTAGATGAAAAATATGTGGAATGCTTATTGGTAGATTTTTCCGGTTATAATCGATGATCGATCGGTTGGGGCAATCTGATTATTTCTGATGATTGAATGTGAAATCTCAATCGATTCCCACCACTTAAGTCTAATTACAACACATCTTTACAGAGTATAAGTTGAGTCATAACAAAAACAAGGAAGGCTTCATAAAGTACCTCATGGCAAGCATTGGCATAGTCAAAGGCCATTTGCTGGCGCAGAAAAGCTTTAAATACTGGAACAGGGTCATCTATCCTGATAAAAAAGGAGTAATACATTCAATCAATACTATTGCTTCAAAATGATAAACTAGCGGCTCATCCTCTGTGCTGAAACAGCAGGGCAAAAAAAATCTGCTTGTCCGCCCATCTGAGAGGAGTACTCTCATATCTCAGACAAGTGGATTTTCAAAAGCACTGTCACTTGTCCTACAGGAAGAACAGAGTTTGCCGGAAAAAAAAGTTATTTTCTACTGAGGTCTGAGTTCCCAAGCATCTCTGGACTTTGTAAACTAGCCTGAGTTTCGTGAATTTTGGTTTCTTTTCATGGCAACTTACCCATTTTTGCCTCTGTTTTCCAAGAATATCTGTCTCAGTCTGTTTTCTTCAGTAAAAACTGGGATCCACATATTAACACTTGAACGAGGCGATTACTGTTGTGGCAAGTGTATTTGTGGTAAGTTTCGTGATCATCAGATGATTTCCTTGAAAACAGCCTCAGAATATTGGCTGGACTTATAAATTTCATCTTAGATTGCAATTACTGCCTCATAGATGTGCTGCATTTTCACAAGTTGTGTATTGTACATAAAGAATGTGAGTGATCCCTGGTGTGTGTGTATGAAATGGTGTTGTATTAAAAAGTTCAAAGAACAACAGAAATTGAAATAACTGTTAAAATAAACACTTGAGATTTGGTACAAAACAGATTATACAGTTGCTAAATTAACTTTTTTTAAACAATAATTATTTTGTTATTCACTTTAATTAAAAATTTCTTGGACGAGTGAATTCAACTTTTGGACAACCAAATTAAAAATCTGAACGTTACTCATGGAAGTGGAATTCAAAAATTTTTTTTGCCCTGAACAGTAATAACATTTGATGCTGAGGTGCAAATCATGTATGTACAGTTGATATAACAATAATGTTATTATTAATAAAATTAATGACTGTACATGTCATGTCTTTCTAATCGGAATCTTACATGAAAATGATAGTATTTAATTATTTTCAGATAGCTTTTTTAAAGTTGTAAACTTTTTTGGGGGAGGGCAGAAGAAATTAAGTGGCCTCTCATTACCATCATCATCACTGTTATTTTATTAATACTGGTACTTAAAGATCACAATCACCATTGGTCTTTCCATTGTTAATTCCAGAAATCATTTTGCAATGTACAACTTGATCATATTAGGGAATACCGGTAACCGCCTAGCAGATAATTCACTAATTGATTTGTAAGGAGTAGGGAGTAGGGGGCACGGATGGCGCAGTGGTGAGAGCACTCGCCTCCCACCAATGTGGCCCAGGTTTGATTCCCAGACTCGGCATCATATGTGGCCTGAGTTTACTGATTCTCTTCTCTGCTCTGAGATGTTTTTTTCCAGACCTGCACTCCAGTTTTTCCTTCTCCACAAAAACCAATATTTGATTTGAGTTAATTTCAATAGCGTCCCCAATTAGTGCTCTGATCATGTGCTAAATCCATTGACACTTAAATAAAGTTGTTATTATTACCAAAATTATTCCAGATATCCAAAAACCTCATCAAACAATAATTACAATTGTTTAACATCACACCTGAGTTTCAACGTGGGTGATATTGGATATTGTCTGAAGTTACTGGCACTCTTTTCCAACTTAATCTTCTTCTCTTCCCACCTTTTGTCGGTTCTAATAACAGAATCACAGTGATTTTATTCATAGAATTTTCAAGGCTGCTTTCAAATTGAGAGATGAGTTGGCACCCAAGAGGAAGGAGGGGTCAAGGAGACTGTATCCAGTACCCTACCTGACCTCAGCTCCATTAACCTGTCACAACCAAGACAGATTTTCACCTTCCCAGTAGAGCACAAAAGCAAACCAGAAGGTTGGCTGGCTAATATTCATAAAAAGGGAAAGGAATTAAAGGAACTTTATTTAAACTTGTGTCTAGTCGTTCTAGCGCTGGAGCACTAATTGGGGACACTGTAAACTGAAATTAACAATTAAGGCAAATCAAGTCAAGCGATGGTTTTTGAGGAGAGGGAAAACCAGCGTACCTGGAGAAAACCTCTCACTGCAGAGTAGAGAACCAACAAACTCAACCCACATATGATGCCAAGTCTGGGAATCGAACCCAGGCCACATTGGTGGGAGGTGAGTGCTCTCACCACTGCGCCATCCCTGCACCTCCATAAATGCAGCTAACTGGTCAAAAATTGACAGCAAAAAGCAAATTTGACATCAAATTGCTTTTCTCTGATCCGTGAGCTGATTTTTCTTTTTTTTATTTTTTTTATTTTATAAATTCAACAGGTCTGCCTCAGGCTAGTGCAATGCAATCACGTCGATCTCACTAGACTTTAATATTTTAACAGACCCATGATCTCAAGATCGGACAACAGGAAGACACTATGTATTTAATTATAGGGACATGTATCTAAGACCTGGGAGCAAATACGGTAGTCTGGATTACCGAATACGATTATGTGCATGCACGCAGCGTTAAGTTACAGTTATTAAAATTCTTGTTATCAGCCTTAACTTTAATTTAATAATACCTCTTTGAGGCGCTTCCGTAAAACGCCTTGACTTTGGAGTCTGAGTTTGCCATCAATTAATTTCAGCTGAAGATCATGGAATCTGTGCATATATCATGATTACATTTTGCTGTCGTCTGTTTTCTTCTGCATAACGGTCACGACCTAAAAGTACAAAGAGTACAAACATAACAGCGACATATACAAGAAGTTGTGGAAATCAATCGCTGTATGGACCAAAGGGAGACCAAACTATTGATCAAGTACTAGTGGACGCCATCGTGGAAGCCATGTTTTGACATTTTCGCGCCAACAATATCCTTTTGGGAAATCGCTCGTTTTAGAAACGAGGCTGAACGTCAATAAGATCGCAAGGAATTGTTGGAGAATTGAGCGCGTGTTCTTCTCGTTTCGCCGGCATAATGGCAGATTATTTTTCGGGGTGAAAAGAGCTTTTTTCGGAGGATTTTGTGAGTTGTATTCCTTTTATCAATCCAAGATGTCAAAAAGAAGGCTGGACGTCGATGGGAATTCCTCTGGCCTGCTGAGTACAGCGAAAAGGATTAAAGAAGAGTTGAGGTAACACGTCAAAAATTGCAAATCGGCGATGCAGCAATCATCTCTGATTCTGAAAGAAGAGCTAATATTAATGTGAAACTTACGGTCCGACCTCGATTTTTAATGGACGAGAGTTCTTAAGTTAAGCCAGCATAGGAGTATGTGAAAAGAGAGCTAGTTTTAATAATCACTACCACTGTAAAATGCAAGCTTACAGTCTCTCAGACTCCGTGAAACGAGCAACATTCCTTGAAAGATCAATCCTTTTAGTCTAACCGTAAAAAGAGCAATGCTTTTTTTCGTAAATTTAAGCTCACTTAAACAAAGGTTAGTACTTCCAAAAGTGACAAGCTAGCAGGAACTCCTGTATGTGAATAAGGTACAGCAATCCAATGAAACAACGTGAACTTCCACCGCAAAAATGCCTACTTTCACAACATGAAAATCTTTTTCCTCTCTCTTCTCTCCTAATAATACCACTTTAGATTCCGCTCTGTGGAATGCCAGGTGATTTCAACTCTTTAATCCTTTCCCCTTTGCAGCAAAAGCATTAAAATTAATATCTAACCTGGGGTTGGGTACACCACCTCTTTTACAGACATGGTATGACTAATAATAATAATAATTATTATATTATTACTATATTTTCTTTCATCCCAGCAATCCAAGCAACATGCGGGGAAAGATCAACCCTTTCAATGGCAAGCTTTTCACAGACCGATATTTTGATATTCTGAGGAAGAGGATTGAGTTACCTGTGTGGGAATACAGGGAGAAGTTTTTGGATAGCATGAAAGAATACCAAGCTTTTGTTCTTGTTGGTGAAACAGGATCTGGGAAAACTACTCAGGTATATAATTTGGATAGAGGTTGTTAACTGTTACAATACACGTAACTCATGATTTGGAGTGGGATCCGATGATGATAGACTACTTTCAAAAATACCACAACAGAGATGTATCCAGGTTTTCTATTGCAATAATTTGGGGGTCCAGCTAATTAATATTCAAGAATTAATATTCAATCTACATGAATTGTCTCTAATTAATTGCTGCTACAGTACCCTTTCAGATTTCTAGGTTGCACAAAAATAAAGTCTTATCCCTCCCCTTGCATATGTACTTAACATAAAATGATCAATTTCTTTGAGCTTATAAGTTCATCTTTATAGATTCCTCAGTGGTGTTTGGAAACTCGCGTGGACAAGCGCAAGTGTGTTGCATGTACACAGCCTAGGAGAGTGGCAGCCATGAGTGTTGCTCAGCGTGTAGCTGATGAATTGGACGTGACTATTGGTCAGGAAGTTGGCTACACCATTCGATTTGAAGATTGTACAAGCCCAAGAACAATTCTCAAGTTAGTAGAACAAATCAATCTTGCCTTCAACCTTTCTTGACAATAAAAACTGAATTATATACAGTACCGTGCAAATTTAAGTTGACAGTCTCGACTCAAAACCCTATCCGCGATCCTCAGTGTTTTCGAGGATCGAGTTTCGAGGCTCAAGTTTCGAGTTTCGAGACCCTCGAAATTTTTTTCAAGGATCTCGATCAGAAATCTCGAGGTGAGGTGAGACTTCTCGAAAGCGAAACGTTAGACAAAAGCTTTTGACACACGGCCGCCTTTAACATTTGCAGACATTCGGTATCAAATTGCATGTCTTTTTCACGATCGCTTCCACTGTATGCACGATTTTTTATCACCGCTCATGTTTTCTCAACTTCAGTGTTCATAACTGCCGAGTTACCAGGACTGTATTGATAAAGAGCCCTAATCCGGACGCCGAAATATCTTGGAAACACATTCATAATGAGTCAAGCCTCCATGCACATACATGCATAGCGAACGATCTGCGGTAAACAGAAAGTGGCGGCAAAAGTCTTCAACCGAACATACAAAATGCAAACAAACTTGGAATGTAAACATTTGCACGGTACTGTACTCTCCAAATTTTCACCCACCCCCTTACCCCTACTTCCATTAAACCCCCCCCCCCCCCCCTCCCTGGCCCAAAATACCATTACAGTGAAGGCTACTGCCTAAGAGTCGTTTCGTCAAGAGCCCAGAATTAATTAATGAAGTCAAGTGTTCTGTCTTAGTTATATTAGTTATAAGTGCCACAGATGACTTGCCAAAAAACTGACAGTAAACATAATATTTATAAACAAAGGGAAGAACCTTCAGTGATCAATGGAAGACACAGCATCGCATCACTTAAATGCATATTTAATTGTATCACTGAAATGACTATGTAATCCTACCTACCTTACTCAAGTTCCAAATGATGACACGAGAAGTAAAAAGTATTTCTTATCTGTTGCGAGAGCTCCATTGCTGTCACCAAGCAAAAAACCAAGTAAACCTTCAGCAATTAACACAGGAAAAAGGAGATTCGCACATGTGGCATGTTAAAATGTTTGTACTTACAATAGTGTAGACATCACCAAAACACGTAATATTTAAAAAATCACTTTACAAATAATATTATACCACATTTTACTAGGAGGCCTTTTGAGAGCTGATGGGATGAACATGTTTCCTTTGTCACGTAACTTTCTGCAAGTGCTTTTGCGTGCATAAAATGAAAACAGACGAAAGATATACACATAGCATTTCCATATTAATTTTGGTAATCACATTGTGACCTACTCTCCATGCGCAACCACAGTGTTCGACACTTACTTTCTTACTAATTTGTCCTTTGGGCAACCAGTTTTGTGATTTTGGTTGCCCGTGGTTTTTTTCGGTAGCCCACCTTCTAAAGACCAGTTGCCCATCAAAACTCAAAGGAGGCTTGTAAAAATAACACTTTTCTGTAAAATGTGTTTAAAATGGGTTAGGCAGAGCAACGTGACTCTTGCTCTGTGTCCATGGTGTTTTGGTAGCCTTCACAGTTTTGCTTTGACAAGCATATCTTTAAGCGATTTTCCTTTTCTATAAGAGATAAAGGGAGATTCCTTGAATATCTCTCTGAGATTAGGTTGGTCTTGAATAGAATGCCATTTGTCCAATAAAATGTTCCTGAAGCCTTTCAAAGCTGGTTGAAATTGCGCGAAAAAGGTAGAATTTTCATGTGCGCTTGTTCGATATCAAAGAAGTGTCAAAGCGTATTTGGCCGTGCGAAAATTGGGTTCCACTGTTACAAACATTCTTTTCGCGCGGAGGAAGATGGCGCTTACGAATGTGTTGATTCTTCAAATCTGTTTTGTGATTTGTACCAATATCTTTTAAACAGAGAAATTAATGCCACAAAGAGATGTAACGTTGCTATTTTTTAATAGTCATCATGGTGACTACCGTATTTACCCGTGTATAAGTCGATCCCATGTATAAGTCGACCCCCCATTTTTGATGGCAAAAAAAGCAATTTCTTCATTTCTTTGCTAAATGTTCATGGGATTACTAATCTTGCATTCTTCGATTTCTGGAACTGTGGATTCACAAAAAATTAAGGGCCTCAAGCGGTTAATAGTTTTGTGCTTCAGCGGTTGTTGTATGTGCCGGCATTTTGTCCTTGAATTTCGAAGAAGTTCTCAGAAAATCGAACATGTAAACCTCAAACTAACCTGTTCCGTTGTTCAAGGATAAAGGGCTTTAGAGGATAAGCACAACATCACAGAAGCAGGAGTCAATCTTTGAAAATAACTTCAAAAACGATGCGAAACGTGCAAGGTTTCATTGGTGCTTGACTTACAATTTCTCACATGGCAAACGAAACAAAACTCATAAACCACACAATACAAAGTTTGCAAAAGCATTTAAATCCTCCAGGTTTGTATAAAGAATAAAAAACAACCATTACCAACCAGCATTTTCAGGCAACACGAGTGACGATCATGCTTGCACGCAAACACCAGGGTTCTTGTTAAGAGCCGGTAACCGGTTATTTTTACCGGCTGTTTCACTGAAATATTTACCGAAATTATCCAAGGAATGTTCGTCTGTTCAAAGGTGAAATTACATTTCGTTTATGGGAAAATATTGCTTTCCCCCTCCAACCAATCCTGTGAAGATATCTGGCACATGTTATTGTTTCGAAAATATACCATTTGCAGACCTTCCAACTCTCACGCAGCTAAATCTGTTACTTATGAATACAACAAAGCACATAAGCGTAAGCTATAATGGTTAACATTGAAGTATAGGTTAATGCTGATAGCTAGTTGCGAGCTAGTCAGTGTTGTTGTTTTGTAAATACGAAAACCCAGAACTTTTACTTCTTAAACGGCAATATTAATCAAAGAAGTTACATAAATTATTGAATGCAGATGTCAAAAAAGTGTTACTTTTGAGATTTTATGGGACATTTTTGTACCTTAAGAATTTTGTAAATCTTTTCTGAAAATGCAGAAAATCGCATTTCTGGGACTCAAATTTTCAAAATGTTTCCGGGGGGGGCATGCCCCCGGACCCCCCTAGGTGACAGCCAATGAAATAGCATAACCTACTTTCCTTTTGCTGAGTATTAAATTAATTTAGCAGCCGCTGGCATGTGACAGCGATCGATACGAACGTCAAGTTAAGACTTGAGCTTGCCAACCCATGCAGGGGCAGGTAACAAAGTTACCTGCTATTTTTGGTTTTTTACCTCCTGTGCAAAAACTTAGCAAGAACCCTTAAAAACGAGGTATTGCGCCAGGTTACTAAGCCATTGAAGGATCGTGTTTTATTTGAAGAAATGAGAATGTTTTTTAGAGCTTTCCGCCTTTGGAAAATGAAAATTTCTAGTGTCTATCTCATATTTGTGCTTGTGAGTATCTTCAACATTTAAAGTAAACCAATCCTTTTTCATTTCAACTGGAATTGCTTAAGTACATTCATTTTGAAGTCTTTCGTCCACTGCGTTCGTTATGCCCAAAGACCACATTATGATGTTAATTTTGAATAAATTACTTAGCTGAAACTTGGCTCGAAATCTTTGACCCATGTATAAGTCGAGGGCGATTTTTGGAGCTTCTTTTGAGGCCATAAAAGGTCGACTTATACACGGGTAAATACGGTACGTTATATTACTAGTTACTTTCTTCGTTGCAAATCAAATCGTTCCGCAAAAAATTAGTTGAACAAAAATTCTGATTGCCTGATCGGGCAAGCCTTAGAGTTGTTTTACTTTCCCACAGATATATTTCGCTTGCCCCGGGCAATCGGGCAAGCGTTAGTGTCGAACACTGAACCCAACCTCGTTCCCAGGGTCTCTCTTCTCTGCCTCCATTGTCGTTGAGAGAAGACCCTGGTTCACGCTGGTCACGTGGCACTCGTCGACAAACATTTTTCCACTAGGGTAGTGTTTTCGTTATATTTTGATCCCGCAACCGCACCTGGGCGTAAAAACATTCGTTTAACAAGGCATTTCTAAAATAAAAAGGTCAAAAGAGCTGATGTTATATTCCCACAGGAGATGAATTCCCACAAAAGCGGTCAAACTAAAAGCAAGAGCTTTTGTGATCGACAAGACGACTTCAATGTCGAGCGGCGATTGACGTTCGCTTTAAAAAAAATTAATTTCGTTAGTAGCCAAAGTTGCTTCTTCAGAACAAACACTAACATAAAAGAATACACCAAACACTACGTTTGCTTGATAAAAATGTCTCTTTTATTTTACTGCGACTAAAAATATACACGCTATTAAAGCGCGTTGCAGTGGTAAAAAAAATCTTAACGACATCGACAATTTACACGAAGTTGTTGAAATATAAATATCATAAGTCAAACTGTTAACTCGCTGTACAAGATTGCGACCTTAGCAATCACGTTGTTTAACTTTCGAAAGAAAAACGGAAATCAAAGAACAAAATGAAATACCTGCACATGCTAATACAGTTTGATTTGATGGATTTGAGGTCGATATGTGACTCGAGAACTTAAATAACAACACACCGGCTGATTGCTGAACATGTTTGATTTCCATGGATAACCGTTTCGCTTGTTTTCTTGCACGACAAAATCTTCTTTCCTTTAAAATTGTCGCAAACTATTAGCATTCTTCGTTGATCCGGACCTTCACACGGATGAAAACTTGAATAACGTGAGGATATTTTCTGTGGCGTCTGATCGATTTGACCACAACTTTTTTTCTTTCACATCGGGTTCCATATGTGTAGTACATAAAATACTGCTGTCAAACGTTTTGTCAATGGTTATCTGGCCACAAAATCAATTGCGTGCTGATTCCCTTCTTTGCAATGTCAACAAAGCCTACATTGCCACCCATCCCCTAACACACATTTCGCCAACCTCCCAGATTCTGGGAGACACGTGACCAGCGTGAACCAGGGTCTTCTCTCAACGACAATGGAGGCAGAGAAGAGAGACCCTGGGAACGAGGTTGCACTGAACCAGGAGGTAATGCAACAAAAGCCCTTAGCAATATTTAACGTGTGTACGTACAAGTTAAATAGTCATTTATTTGTGGAATTTGCTTAGTTGCGGCTCTCTCCAACCATACCACTTTTTCCATCATTTAATCTCCAGCAAGAAAGTAAGGATGGATCACCTTGTGATAAGTTGGCCGCCCGTTCAGGGTAAATTTGGGCGCCAGCGCTCACAAATAAGGCGGACTGGGTGACCGTTAGGCAGCAGCTTTGATAGTTGCATTTGTGGCTGAATTTTTTCCCTTTGTGACTAGTTTTCACTTTCGCTCTTACGAAATAAAAGGGTTAGCAGTTGCCACTTTAATTTACGAGTACTTTTGTTAAAATTAAAACACTATACTAATTTACCAGAAGTGGGTGCCATAAAGGTAGCAAGAAAGGAGGCAGCACTCTCCTTACCAACTAGGAGGTCACCATGGCAACTGAGCCATAGTCCACCCCCAGGCACCTGCCAACATATCACTAAGAAAAACTACATGTATGTTGTAGTGTGTGGAATGCTTACCCAATTGCCCCTTATCCCATTATTCACTCCTTCCTTTGTATTCTGGCAAACCCCCTCCCCCTCCTTTCAATTTACCCACCCATTTCGGACATTACAGTACATACATGTAGCAGACACAATTCTGTTACAAGAAATATTTTTCATTGTACAAATGTACACACCAAGGTCTGAGTATCATCACGCTACAGAATGCAAATTTCTGTAGGCGTTTCTCTTGTTAGTCCCAGGCTTTTGTAGGATTAATTTCGTTGTGCACACGTTTGTACAGTACACTGAAAGTAAGCTTATTATTTTGATATACTGTACCAACTACTTTAAATGGCAGTTAACCCATATTGACCCCTGTCTGAACCACCCTGGCAAGTAACCTACTGACGAGTAAAATCTATCAAGTCTCACCTTCAGGGTCAATAGGTTAAAGGGGACATAGTTTTGGATTGGTGGTAGAGGTTCATAACCCATTGACTCCTGAATGCAGCCCCCCCCCCCCCCCCCCCCCCCTCCCAGGAGTCAGTGGCACAGAAATGGAGTTGTAGTTGGCTACGCAGTGAGGCTAATACATGTAGGTGAGAACTTTGTGGAATGATTAATAATTTGTAATCTTCAAGTAGCTCTTAACTCTGAAGTCAAGTGACATGATCTTAATATTGTAGGTACATGACAGATGGTATGTTGTTACGAGAGGCCATGACTGATCCTCTTCTGGACCGTTATGCTGTTATTTTACTTGATGAAGCTCACGAAAGAACTCTTGCTACTGACATCCTGATGGGTCTACTAAAAGAGGTACTTAAACAGTAAAATTTATTGTGGCCACTAGGTCTATCAAATGTTTGCAGAGATGTATTCAGGTTTTCAAATTTGGGTGTCCTCTTGACTTCTTGAAAAATTTGGGGGGTCCAGCTAATTAATATTCAAGAATATTTAATGTTCGATCTATTGCATCTTAATTGCTGCTGCAGTGCCCTTTCAGATTTCTAAATTTCGCAAAAAAATTAAGTCTTATTCCTCCCCTTGAAAATGTACTTAAAATAAAATGATAATTTTCTTCGAAACTGTTATGCCCATTGATTCATTGATCAAAATTGAGATGTATGGGCTGTCAAAGCTCCATCGATCACATCTGAAAACGTCTCAAGGAATCCATATGCTGTAGGAACTGTTGGCTCCAGTTGATAAATGATCTAGATCTCCACAGCCAAAAAAAATAGAGCTGAATCTCAATTTTCCGTTAAACAGCATCATTTATTTTAACAACATTTGCAGTTTAATTTAGGAGCAAAAGAGTAAACAAATACCATAAACACATATGTATGAGCTGCATCTTTTTGCTGAAATGTTGGGCTCAGAAAATACCATGCTTTTCAGGAGAACTCACGAGGCAAATGGCCGACTGCTTTGTTGTCCTCTATTACTTGCATGGCGTGTTTGTCCATGGAGTTGTTTGACTCTCGTTTAGCAACACGTTTGTCTCCAATTGATGGCTTCCATACATCCTTATAAATGTTACGTTATATACATTTACATGCACAGCTGATGTCCTAGGTGTTGTTTAAATACTGATCGTGGAAACGTGACTCTAATACCCCATTCACACCAACAAGACATGTTTAATATTAAACTGGGTTTAACAAAATAAAACTCAGTCACAGAAAAATGTACATTTAGGACTGGCTTTTCCATGAGATTCAGGTTTGTTTCAACACATGCTTTGACCTGTGCTAAATTTGTAGTTGACAAAAATCAGTAAACATGATTTTAAAAGAAAACACTTTGAAACTGTGTGTAAACATGTTTAAGGTTTGGTGTGAATCGGGTATAAGGTCCAGACTTCCTTCTGAAAATGACTGCGTGGTTACTAAGCAAATGTTTTTTTGTGGGTCAAAATTAAGTATGGGTTATCTTTTTCTTTGTCTGATGAAATAATCAATTTTTTGTCTCTAGGTTGTTCGTCAAAGACGCGATCTTAAGATTATCATTATGAGTGCCACGTTAGATGCTGGAAAGTTTCAAGAGTACTTTGACAATGCTCCGCTCATGACCATACCTGGCCGGACACACCCTGTGGAGATATTCTACACACCTGAACCAGAGCGGGACTACTTGGAAGCAGCCATTAGAACTGTGGTTCAGATACACATGTGTGAGGAGGTGGAGGGTGATGTCTTGCTCTTTCTCACCGGGCAGGAGGTATAATATTACTTTTTCTTGTTTTGATAGAATATTCTGCAGGCAGTACAGCTTAGAATATGACGCCAATTTTCTGTCCTTTGTGAATGATAAAAATTATTACTGAGGAGATCACCTTTCTTTTCAACCAACAATGTTCTTTCAGGAAATCGAGGAAGCTTGTAAAAGGCTGAAGAAGGAAATTGATAACTTAGGTCCAGAAATTGGAGAGCTGCGTTGCATCCCCTTGTATTCCACTCTTCCTCCTGCTCAGCAACAGCGTATCTTTGATCCGGCCCCACCCAAGAGACCCAATGGGGCCATTGGTCGCAAATGTGTTGTTTCAACTAACATAGCTGAGACATCCCTCACTATTGATGGTGTTGTCTTTGTAATTGATCCTGGATTTTCCAAACAAAAGGTTTGTTATTTTGTATTGTTAACCCTTTGACTCCTGCAAGGGTCACTGAGACTTACAGATTTTACTCTTTCTAACGCGAGACGATTTTACTCATCAATGGGGAACCCCACAGGAGTGAAAAGGTCAACAGCATCTAGGTTCGCTAAAAAACTATTTTCCCGTTAAACTTGTAAGTGCTTGATCGGGGTGGTCATTTGGTGGTAAACCACTTTGTGGTACTTTTTCCCCATGAAATGAATTTAAAACAAAAGGTTTTTCATTTTTATTTACGGAGATTTCAGGATTCTGGCACTTTTCTTATCTATGAAAAGAATAAAACCTTCACGGATTTGAGTAAACATTAACAGTGCTAAAATAATTTGCTTGTGTGACTGCCTTCATTACCCCAGATTTTACGAATAACATGAGAAACACTCACACAGAACATGAGCCTTGGATCAGTAAAGTTTAGTTCATGATTGAGAAAAAGAATAATTTTGGCAGTGATTTCTAATTTCCTGTTTTTCGATGTGTTGTTACGTCAAAAGTGGCAATCTAAGACCAAGTACATGTTTTTGAAGCAGTGGTCCAGCAGTCCAGTACTTGGTAGCTGTCTGATTTGCTAACTACATTTGAAGCGTGAGAATAGGTCATTCACTAAAGGTCTTTTCCATGACGACAGATAAGATACATTGCATGCAGCTGTATAGAATGCAAAGGATTCTGTTCAACTACACTAATTCGTACTCCAGGATACAGAAATTGTATTCTTAGACCCCCAAATTTCAAAATTTCCTGGGGTGTCAATGGGTTGACCAGTTAATAACTATGTCCCCACCATTAATTAATTGAAAGTTAAGTTGTGTTTTGTTTTCTTCATAATTTTGATTTTTCCAAGTAAATTCTTAACAATTCGCATTTAAAGAATACAGGATGGCAACAGTTCATTCAAGCATTTACCCTGTTGTGAACCCTTGATTGTTTTTCTCAATTTGCTACCTGGTTTTTAGGTTTACAATCCTCGAATCCGTGTGGAGTCTCTGCTAGTGTCTGCCATCTCAAAAGCCAGTTCACAGCAGAGAGCAGGTCGTGCTGGCCGTACTCGCCCTGGCAAATGTTTCAGGCTCTATACAGAGAAAGCTTACCAGACTGAAATGCAAGACAACACTTACCCCGAGATTCTACGGTCTAATCTTGGTACAGTTGTGTTGCAGCTCAAGAAGCTGGGTATTGATGATTTGGTGCATTTTGATTTCATGGATCCTCCTGGTACGTTCAATTGTTAAAATGTTACAGGGCTCGAAATTGCAACCAATACAGTCGCATTTGTGACTGAATTTTATTTTCCTCTGCGACTTAAATACTTGGGAGACTTGTTTTCACCATCACCCTTTCGAAATAAAAGGTTAAAGCAGTTGTCACTTTGCAGTTACTTTTGCTAAAATAGATAAAATTATGAAAATCCATTTCTTTCGCCCCATGAATTTTCTTTTAATCTGAAGATATGGGGCACAAGGGGCCTTCACTTAATTGGAGCATGCCCTGTTGTGATTGTTCCTCACTGAGCTTTTTTTTTTGCCTTTAATAATTATTTCAACATTTTCTTATTACCTTTATCATTGTTTTGTATAGACCAATCTTTTTGTCTACTCAGTGAGAGGTTAATAAATATAATTAAATATAAAATTTAGCTACCGTACAAAGTTGCAGTACTGTGCAAAAAGAATGCAAACGAATTGCTTATTGTTCTCTCAAAATTTCGCCGAAATTTCGGGTGATTTTTCGGCAGAATTTTCAAAGAAATTTTGCTGAGCCACACGAAAATTCGAACGTAGGACGAAAATTCACCAATCTAACAACAAAATTTTGGTTGGAGTTCGTACATACTGAAACGAAAATTCGCAAATCTAACAAAGAAATTTCGTTGGAGTGCGTACGTACTGAAACGAAAATGCGTAAATCTAACAACAAAATTTCATTGGAGTTCGTACGTACTGAAACGAAAATTCAAGAACTTTAATAATTGAAATATCGTTATCCTAAGGCCGTTGGCAAAACCTGGCCCGGACCGAAAATGAGTAAACCGGACTGAAAATGACCGGACCGAAAATGAGTAAAACAAGTTGTTTTAAATCTGGACATTTCATCAATATCTATATAATAAACAGAACATTACATGGCCACTTGGGGATACAAATTTTATCTCCTCGTGATGAAAGGATCTCTCACAAGTGAGCGATACTTTCAGCACAATACTTTCGGTTCGTATCCCTGCGCGGCCATGTAGTATCCTCTATATTTCACATTGTTTTTTTTTTTCTGTTTAGCACCGGAGACGTTGATGAGAGCTCTTGAATTGTTGAACTACCTTGGTGCATTGGATGACAATGGTGACCTCACGGCCCTTGGATCCATGATGGCTGAGTTTCCTCTGGATCCTCAGCTTGCTAAGATGGTGATTGCCAGTTGTGAGCATAACTGCTCCAATGAAATTCTTTCCATTACAGCCATGTTGTCAGGTAATTATTTTAATACATGTAGCATTAGTTTGGTCTAAGCAGCTGTTTGAATGAATATTTTTAAAAGGTGAAAAGGTTAAGTTGCAGAGTGAAATCTTGAATTGGCCATTCGGAGGCAAAGGGTTGATTAGTGTGAGTAGTTCCGTCAGATGTGATGCTAGAATCAAATGAAGTGAACTGCATGGCTTTGCATCCTACATTTACCTCTGTCAGTACTGTATTACAGGAATTTTAAGTCACAGCTACACCAGTGAGATTCAATCCAAAGAAGGTGTTGAAGTCGCCATTGAGCTTTAACGATTGTTGATCAGTACTTGCTCAGCAGCAGACATACAGTTGTATACCCTTTGAAATCACTGCTTTGACTGGACACGTGCAAATTTGAGCAGACTATTTGGCATGACAATGGTCCCAGGACTCAATCTTTGGGTATACATGAAATGCTTATTGCACTTCAATTCTAGCAGGTTAACTTAACAGTCTGTTTTTCTGTCTTGCATGACTATAATCTGAATTAATATTGATCTTGCAATATCTAATTTTGGTCCAACAATATGTGATGACTGAACATGATGAGTTACCGGCAGCCCCTTCTCTTTCCCAACCACACTGACATGCACCTATGTACTGTAACTACTGAGCAGTTCTGAAGTTATCTAACTGTGTAAATGCAGGCAAATCTCTGTTGGATTTTTTTTAGAAGTACTGTAGCAATCTACTTACATCAGCGTATAATTATTACTATCATTTGTAGTCCCTCAAGTGTTCCTGAGGCCAAATGAAGCAAAGAAAGCTGCTGATGAAGCAAAGATGAAATTTGCTCACATTGATGGGGATCACCTGACATTGCTCAATGTTTATCATGCTTACAAACAAAGTGAGTCTCAGCACCTTAGTCCTTCCAACTTATGTCCATGTATATTGCAGTTTTTGTATGTTAGACTATTAATACTGTACTGCGTGATATAATTTACTTCAATTAAATGATTCAACCAGACCAATTATGAAAGTCATCTGTTTGACATGGCGTTTCATAGTGACAACTTTAAATCATGTGATATAATGCTCTTAGTACATTAATTTTGAAGAAATGGTACTCCTTGCTTGCCATCAAATAAATAAAATATTATTAATGGTGGGACATACACTGTAGTTTTTGACTGCTTAACCCACTTACACCTCAAATGCCTCAACACGCCCTCAGTTGACGAGTAAAAATGTCTGGTTAGCAGGGTTCTCAATAAGTTGGAGTAGACGGCTTAAATATAAAAGTAGGCGGCGGGAGAAGCGCTTTGTCATTGTTTATAGCAAGTTTATGACCGAAAAGGAGACGGCTCTAAATTTAAAGTAGCCGGTTTTTTAGCCGGCTGCCGGCACTTAATGAGAACCCTGGGTTAGACAGAGTAAAATCTGGTAAGTCTCACTCCCAAGGGTCCATGGGTTAAGTAAATCACTCAATATGTCCATCATTCATAATGCATCCATTTCACAAAATCACAGGGTTTTCTCCAGATTTAAGTATGTGGTTGTGAGTCAAACCATACAAAGAAATGTTACACATGTAAATAGAACACACTTGATAAAAAAGGACTACTGTGAAGTTAAAGGAATTCAAGAAATGACTATTTGAAGGGGTACATAGCAACAATTTGGTAGTTAAGAGCCACAGCCCTTAACATGATAATTATTCATCTTTACAATGCATCCATGGTTGTCAAAAAATTGATCAGAAAAAAGGGCTACAGCTGTAACTTGGCCAACTTTACTTGCCTAAATGTTGTCTTCTTGTGCAGCAGTATCTTTCTTCCAACCTTGCGTGACCTGGGGTTTATGTATATGTACATATGGAATGTCACAGAGATTGGCTCGCTTCTGTCCAGTCAACGTCTTTTTAGTGTTTGGATTTGCAAGCATTTGTTGTAAATCTCTTTTTTTTCTTGTAGGCCATGAGGATGTGCAGTGGTGTTATGACAATTTTATTCAGAACCGATCTCTTAAGTCTGCAGATAATGTAAGAGATCAACTCACCAGAATCATGGACAGGTTTAACCTGGCACGCCGCAGCACAGACTTCAATAGTCGTGATTACTATGTTAACATCAGGAAGGCACTGGTGGCTGGATTTTTCATGCAGGTACTGTCACATCTTGCAGGTCTTGCTGAAAGTGGCTTCAGTGTTCAAAACAATACAGTCATTATTTTTCCAAACATTTTCAGCTAGAATGCTTTTCTCTTTTATTCCATTGAAT
>NC_090885.1:74091448-74178948 GCF_036669925.1 Montipora capricornis | reverse complement strand
TTAAATACAATGTAGGCTTTAAAGTCATGGCTTAAAACTTGGGTCGCTTACATGTAGTGTTCAGTTAAATAGTTTTGAAACCCAAAGAAAAAGAAAAGTTTATTAATTTTTGTTGTCATAGGAGCACTTACTTTGTTTTAAATTTGTGTATTGACTTCTCAGTGATACAACAACTATTCAAGGGTCTTGGGGCTGGTTTTATTATAGAATAAATAGTAGTTAAGCCTACAGTCAGGGGAACATAAATTTCTTGCTTTCTGCAGCTATTTATCTCTGGTCATTGCCTTTAGTCAGAAACATGTTATTGATTCACCAGTGCACACTTTATGCATCTACATTTTTGGTGGACTCCTATAACTTTAAGGGGATCTCCATTCCAACCAAAAAAAAAACTTTAGACCACAGGAACTAATTTTAAAAATCAAATTTGTTTGAAACTTTTTCAAAGAAAGCATTTGAAATTTCAGAATTGCACATTTTTGTTTTCAAATTTCCCATGTGCTGCTATCTTACACTGTAAATTACTGTGACATGTTATGGTTGCCTTACTGTTACTGTGCAAAACTCTGTAAGTCACGATTATTTAAGAAGGGGGAATTTTATTTCTTAAGGCATTTTTTGGCAAAAATTTCAAGTAAGTTTGCTTACAAACGTTACATATGTTTCCATCATTGTAACCCTTTTACCCTTAAGGAGTTGAGGTTCCCTAAGTTTCAGACATGACCTATTTGGGCAGTGTTCCCCTGACTGATATAGTAATTTCATTTGAAGTACCTCAGATACTGATCATAAAATCTGTGAACCCCACCCTGCTCTCCCACTTAACTGTTCTGCCGAGCAGGTAGCTCATCTGGAAAGGTCTGGACACTATCTCACAGTCAAGGATAATCAGGTGAGTTAGAGTGTTTACAGAAACAATGTGAGAACTTCTTTCGAACAACCATGGTAGTTAAGGTTTCCCCCTTTTAGCCTGCCCCAATGTCAACACATTAAATTTTGCATGGCTAAGGGTCACTTATCTTATAGGCCTCTATTCACCCAAAAATAAAAACAGCTTTTTGTTTTTGTTTTGAAATGACGTCTTGTCCAAACACATGATCAACCTCGTTCCCAGTGTCTTTGATCTCCCCACCCCAGAGGGGGCAGGGGAAGAGAGACCCTGGCTCAGGTTGGTCACGTGTCTCCCAAAAAGTGGGCAGCCAAGTTGTCAATATTTGACTTTCCTGAATTCAATGTAGAAGGGGAAAATTTACCAAAGAGCAGGGCTGGCAATAGGTGAAAAAATAATAGATTTTCCATACCCCGTAGGCAAAACAGCGAGCACATCTCTACCAAGATAAACTACTTCCAACCACTTTACTTGTTTTGGCTTTAGATTTACATTCCAATAGCTGCTCCCCAAAATCAAACATTGAAGATTGCAGGAAAACATTCACCGAATGCAAAAATGGCCTCAACCAAATTATTAATTGGGGTGACTGGCCTCATTGACAGATACATATACACATACATACATACATAAATTTATTTGTTAAGGCGGGTCGGAAAAGGCAACCTTAAAAGCTGATGTGGACCCATGTAAGATTGAAATAATTTTGGCTGTCAAATCGAGGCTAGTCAGACTAGTTTTCACAAGGACAAAAGAATACAAATTTAATTTACTTGTGACCATTTTTGCATTTGGTCTATGGCAATTGATCTACCCAAGCTTCAGCCAACACTTCAAGCTTAGTTTTGGCTGTGACAAATACCAGCAGCAAAAATACATGTATTCTGAAAAGCGAGTGGTGATTGTGGGCCTTTAAATAGAGACAATTTACAACAGGAATACCTGGGCAACATCAGTGCCCTTGGATACAAAAAGACCAGTTCTTGTTGACATCTGTGGCTTAAAAACACTTTGCTTTTGAGTTCCCTAATAAGAAGTCTATGCATTTGGCTGTACTAAAATTTTAAAAATGGTCATGACAGCATTCATTTGCAAGTGACCTATTTGAGTAAAATAATTATAATTATGTTCTCTCTCAGTCATGCCTTACATGTAGTAATATTTTTTTTATAAAAGTGAAGCTAAAAAATAGTTATAGCTATTTTTTCCATCATGTTGTAACTTTTGTGATAACAATTTTAATTGAAAATATGTTCACTGTTAAAAGAGGGTTGTGACACTAGGGTTAAGTTAAAGTGTGAGAGAATGTTTTTTGCTATTCAGGTTGTACAGCTACACCCATCAACCTGCTTGGACCACAAGCCAGAATGGGTGTTGTACAATGAGTTTGTCTTGACCACAAAGAATTACATTAGGACCTGCACCGACATCAAGGCCGATTGGTAAGGTCCAAATCCTTGGTTGGGATTCTCTTGCTATTTATAATAATTATTTATTCAGTATGCTGTCAGTGTGGCTTATTTAGCATAATTGCTTGAGTGCTACACTGTTAATCTGTTGTGTGACTTTAGCAAGATATTGGTCTGTCAAATGCTTCTGCAAGGCTAAGGCTAATCCCAAAACTTGTACTGTTTGTAACCATGGTATTGAACTTAGAGCTATACAGGGCTGTCAATGTGCAAGAGGCGAAGGCACCTTGGGGGGTCTGCATTGTAACTTTCACTGAACCCACCTAAGAAAAGCCTGCCATTCAGAAATAAGATGCATTATGTTTCTACCAAAGAAATGAATATGCTGGTCAGACATGTTTGGTACCTAAGGCCCAAGGATGGGTGTTCGATAGAAAAATCCAGATTTAGATCTTAAATCTGGATCTTCGGATTACCAATCGAACACTAAAATGTGAAAACAGATCTTGTCACTGATTGTCAGTGCCTGTGTGACCGAAAAATCAATTCTTATTTTTCTTTGGATTTCAAATCTTTGTTAACTAAACACTAAGCAACCAAAGTTTTAAGCCTTGATTTCAAAAAGTCACCTGTTTATTTTAACTGGAATTTTCCTATTTAATGGTCTGTCGTTAAAATCTTGAGAAAGCTGGATTGAGGAGAAAATGACATCAAAGGCTCACTAGTTTAAGAATGCAATGCATGTGCACACCGCAGAATTAATATGCAATACAGGAGTTTTTCGCTTTCAGGCTTTTAAACTCAGGTTTTGCTTATATAAAAGCTGCATTCACACACTAAAATTTTAAGCTAGTGAGCCTTTGACATCACTTTTACTTGGATGCAACCCTCTGAGGTCCAATCGGTCAGTTTTGAACGTGAGTAATGGTAGACCATGAAAGTCAGAGCTCAAAATTTTGCCAGTCAGGTGTTAAGCAAACACACTTTCAAACTCTGAAGAAAAAAAGGAAGTGATTGTCACAGGGGTACTTTAAGCATTAATTTTGGACATGACTCTAATGGCTGGAGAAGTCTGGTAATGACTAATCCTATGATTTTATGAGATTCACCTAAAATGGTTGGAAAAGTGTTCAAACTAGACTGGTTTTTGTTAACCCATTGACTCCCAGGGGTTCCCCATTGACAAGTAAAATCGTCTGGTGTTAGACTGAGTAAAATACTGTTTCAGTGACTTTATTCATGAAAATTAATTACAACTCATCTGTAGCTCATTTAGCTTTTTATTTTCTTTGTGAGCAACATTGAGTTTTTGTCTTTTGGGCAGGTTGGTGAAGTTAGCTCCACAGTACTACGACATGAGAAACTTTCCCATGTGTGAGGCCAAGCGGGTACTGGAGAGGATCATTGACAGGTTGCAGAAAAGCAGATAAGCATACAGATGTCATGGAACTGGTGCAAACAAGTGTTCAAAGGAAAGCAGCTGTATAGTCTTGCTTTCTCAAATTGACCTACAGACTTTTCTGACTGTTAAAAGAGTTTCAGTGCAGCAATAACTCTTGTTGGATAATGTCTCTTATCTACCTTTGTATGCGCATTGTACAGCAGATACATTGTACATGTATGTAAAACTTTAGTCCTGTGTATGTACAATGTAAGCATATTTGTCAAGACTGTTACTCTATGTGAAGGATGATAGTAAGTTTAATTAATTTTGCACCAACAGATTTGACATGCAGCAAAGATAAGATTGGAAATTGGAATTGTTAGGAGTTACATGTATTCTGTACAAGTTGTCATCCCAGGTACTTCAGTACATAGAGCAGCTTGTTGAGTCATGTGCACTCGTGTTTCCTTTTCTGTGTCAAAATCTTATTCTTGCATGCTTAGTGCTATACACTGAGCTAAAGCTTGGGGGTTTGGTTGATCTGCTACTGCTCTCACAGTCCATTCCTTCTTCTTCATTGCTTCTGCTGTTGTCTTGCCAATCGCCACAAGCTGTGAAGTAATAATATTACAGTACCAGTTTAACTTTTAGCTCATTAGACATTCAGGGAACAGTGTCTGGCCAGAAGGTGTGGGAGGTGTAGAACTGTAAAGAGAAAAACATACGGTACCTTTACCCTGTTCCACCACTCGGTAATAGAGGAAAGAATGTCTGCGGTAAAGTTAACTCCAGATGGACTAAAAAAGACAGCATATGAAGGAGTGCCCTAGGAAATTGCAGGAAGTTGCAATAAAATTGATATGGATTAGCTTTTCTTGGCTTTTTCTTTGTGGAGAAAAACTTCAGCAGAAACATTTATTGATTAACTCACACAACACAATTGCTCATAAACAAAAAATAAACACCATAGAGTCACAGTAACATTGTGATCTTGTAGTGTATTAGTCTTTAATTAATTCACAGTGTCTCTTTCATGTTACTGTTACAGTACTTTTTTTAAAATAGTTTTCCCCAAGGAAAGGCAAAAAATAAAATAAATAATGACATTTCTACCTGAACTTTGATCAAATCTTCCAAAGACTGCTTTATGTTAAGATCTGCACACGTGCTATAAACTTGAACACTATCAAGAGGTATCCCTGCAAAGATATGAGACAGGTTAGGAAAAAGCTTTGTGTCTTCGCTGTCTGCATGAGTGGTTTCCCTTTGGACTGAAATGATACGGAGCTTACTAATTCAGATCATGAAAATTCTGATCAAGACACTTGGCATTAATAAGATGTGAATTGCAGGAATGTTCATCATGCTTAGATAAAGCTGATTGCTTACTCTGCCTCTAATCAATTTGATTTTGTTTTCTTGGAAATGCTTTATTCCCCAATTGGGTTACATTTTTTTATGGACAAGGAATGAAAAAGAAGAGGAATGTGAAGAACATTTTGCATCTCTACGGCTTAAGGAGCAGGTGACCACAAGACCACAAAATGTTGTCTGTTTCATTTCATTTCCATTCCTTGTGTTGTACAGTATGAGGAGTAAGACAAACAAGGATTGGGAAAAACACTTGTAAGTTAAAGCCTCTTAAAAATATTAGGTAGTGGTTAGAGCAGTAGGCTTTGACTCATGTGTTAATCCTAACCCTTTCCCTATAGTAATAGTTGTATTCTAACCTCAGACAAATATCCAAAGTTATTTTCCTGCTTATGTTACCTTTAATTAAGGTGTATGAATGCATGCAACTTGAAAAATAAAAATAAAAACGCACTTGAGTATTGTGTTGTGATAGCCTTTTAATACTGAGATCGCCATAGTTGTGGGGTGGCATTACATTATTTGGACTTGCTGGGCTCCCCATCCCCTTTTGAGGCTAAGCTTTTAAGCCTCACTTGTCTCACTCCCAGGGGTCAATATAGGTCAAGGGATTAGGCACCTTAAAACGTGTTGAAGAGGAGCTGTTTACCTGCTTTTTCCATCTCAGTTGGGATTGTCTCCCTTCTCATGTTACCACAAGGAAAGAGAAGTGGGTTGCCTGCTGGCTTAACAGCTGAAGAAGGAATAAACATACAGAAAGCACACCTTTATCAATTAATGAGCACCCATTAAAAAGGCAACAAGATGGTGATACAATGAAGCAAGCAATTGAGACGTATTCTTACACTGCCAAATGATTGGAACCAGAGCCTCTGCACTCCCAGCTTCCTGTCCAGTACTTTGTAATCCCAGTTTTTCAGTGGCTAGAGGAAAATTGATAAATCTCATTCATTTCTTTAAAGTTCAGACTTCTAGCAGTCCCTCAAGAGTTTGTTAGACACCCAGCATCACCCAAGTGAGCTAAATAGGGTGTCTTTACTTGTTCTGGAGGGACTGTAAAATAATAAGCTAACAAAATGTAGCAATGTTGAAAAAATACCTGCTTTTGCAGAGGCTTTCCCAACCACAAAAATTGCTCTTTGTTGCCACACATTTGCAATGCTATTTTTCCAGACTGAAAAAAAAAAATTATCTCATTATCAATACATACATGCATGGTATATTTACTGCGGAAAACACGCTAAGCTTGTGCTAGTTAGCACCTGTGCTCTACAGCTAAAATGGTACTCATTTTTCACAAATTGGAACTACAGAAAAAAAATCCTAAGCATAAAAATTGAACAATGAAGTCCTTACAACACTGCATGTTATTCATCACCAAATCATGTCACAGGCAAGAGCCCACAATCTTAACACAATTCAACCCCAGTACTAATGCATGGTTAAAAGCTATTTAGAGCTCAAGCATAATGACCTGTGGCCTGCTGTCTCTGCCTTGCCTGATCACCATGGTTAGCCACCAACTATACAATATTAGTATCACCCAACTAGTGGACTAATGCAAATCCTGCATTTTGATTGGCTACGCTACAAGATGACTATTAGTAATAGTCCTTGAGTATCGAAAAGCGTAATGCTTTCTTTTGTTTTATCCGGGCCAAATAAATATTTCTTCAACTTGCATTCGCTAACTTTGTTATTGCCTTTTCTGTCCAACTAGTTGGCTTCGCCTCATGGGCTATTGACCTGTAGTCCTTGCGGGCTACGGGTCGAACATTGTTAAAATAGTCAACCATGTCACACCCCACAACGTGGTTGAAATTATAATAAACAATTTACTTAAAATTAAATAGGTTATTTAGGGTAGTGGTCCACTGAAACATCTTAAAGAGCTAGATTAATAAGAGCAAAACAAATAAATTTATACTGGTTCCATCAACAATAATTATAAGCCCACTCATTTCCCCACCCCACCCTGGCCATTTGTCTGCCCTTTTTCAACTTTTGCTCCCCCAGGGTGGGACATTTGGGGAACCTGGTGGTAGGCCACTGTCATAAACATTGCTGTCATTTGGACTTCAAAAGTAATTCAAAGTTTGTTGCTTATTTTAAATTTTCTGTTTGACTCTAGCATGAAAAACGAAATTAAAATAAGTTAATTTTACACCATTGACTCCTGGGGGTTCCCCATTGATGAGTAAGATCGTCTGGCGTTAGACAGACTCAGTAAAATACTAAGTATGGCTGGTTTATGGGTGAAAGGGTTAATTAATAACATTGTTTCTAAGAAGCCTGGAACCAACTCCCAATCCCCAGGCCAACTTATGTGAAAACATTTCCACTGTTGCCACTGCTGATGTCTCCACATGCATTGAAGTGAAAGACTTACAGTACATGGGTTCCTGCCTGGAATTTTTACATATGTGGTAGCGCTACTGTGGAATGTCTGCATCATTAATTACTGAAAAAGGCAATTGGCCAGGTGGGCTTGGAATTCATGGAGCTATCATAATGAAGGTAAATATAGTCAAAAAACTCAAGTGGAATGTGGCTGTCGAGCACATATTTTCTCACCTTCCTTCGATATAAACTCATTCACAGAGCACTCTATAGCCTCTACAGCTCGTTGACTTGTAAGCACCATACCTAAATTGTAAAACATGTAGACATCTTCCAGATGATGTTATTAGTAATAATCAGAAATTATGTTTGTACGAAGGTTCAAAATGTGGTCATGCTTTACCTCCGTATTTACATGGTTCTTGAAGTTTTTGGGCAAGTTCGTGCAGGTTATTAAACTTGAATGACAGTACAGGGATGGAGATAGGTTTCATTCCATTACCCAACAGAACCTAACAACAACATATCTTTTAGGAAAATCGATTGATCACTTCAGTTTGGTTGGTATGTTCTTCTTTAGCAACTTTTTAAAATAATCATTTTACTTGATTATTGCCATTTGGTAGCATAGACCTGATATGAGAAAAAGGAATGACTTGCAATTGGAGGATACAGAGAAAAGGGTTGCCACATTAAGCTTAAATTTAAATAACAAAAAAATGTTTGCAATCCTGAAAAAATATCTAATTTTAGATCTAAGGTGGTTTGCAACCAATCCCGACAGACATAAAACAATGATGTAATGTACAATAATTGAACACTAGACGAACAAAAGGATTGTTTTTTCATCCACCAACATGGCGGCGTTAACGTAACATGAAAAACGACCTAATTCGGAATGCAAACTTGTAGTTGTACAACCTTGTGATAATCATCCTCTTGAGGAATAGGACTAGGAGATCGAAATAAAACAACTAGGGTCATTTTAAGACAATTGTCACGTGCTAGAATATCCCTAATTCGCATTTGACCGAAGAAAGTTGTGTTCCGGCCGCCACATTGGTGTTGAGCCCCCTTGGGAGGTCACACAACATTCAGATGACACTTGCGTGACTTTGCCCGGTCATAAATTTGGTTTTATCAACGGAGTTGATAATGTAAATTGGCCACCGTACAGAGATTCTAAAAGGTGACGTTTCGAGCGGTAGCCCTTCGCTCTGACGAAGGGCTAACGCTCGAAACGTCAGCTTTTAGAATCTCTGTACGGTGGTCAATTTACATTATCAACTCCGTTGATAAAACCAAATTTTTTTATACTACTTCCCCACCGACGCAGCACCACAGTTTCTTTGGAAACTACCCCCTTCATTCATTTATGGATATTCATGTTGCATGCAATCGAGCTCGGCGAAGAAGGTGCATCTAAAGGGTTCGGGGGACCGTTTGGTTCGCTGATTGTTAAAGATGGAAAGATTGTGGGTTAGTATCCAGGCTGTGGATGTGGATGTTGACGGACGTGATAAGCTGGCGGTAAAAATAAAAAATATGGGGCGCCAAATGTAAAAATATTATTTAAGTACTTTTCACCTATATTTTGTGTTATTTATGAATAACACATTGAAGTACCTTTGCGATTTATAAATCGCGATCTTACGAACTTTGCGATTTATTTATCGCAAGTTTACCAACTTCGCGATAAATCACATATTTAATAATATAACCGCAAAGTCATGAAATTCATGCCTGCGGGCTCGTGGTCCAATGTTTTGATTTTTTGGTACACAGACAACACTTGACAAGACTGCTCTCCTCAGTCGTCTCAGGAACAATTTCTAATGCATTAAGTGCTCAGGAATCATCACAGAAAAGTGAAGTAATGATAAGTTTTATCTTTTTCATACTTTTACTTTGATTTATGGCGAATCGGTCTGAATTGTAAGCTTCGTTTTATTGCCATGTGTTCGAGAGTACAGCATCCATCCCACCAACCGCTCCTTCTCAGGTTTGAACGATTTCATATAGCTTCATCTTTACCAGTGTCGTTACGAGTTATCATTAACGAATGAGAGAAGTGATTCTCGGACTTAGGTCGACAATTTCTGCTAGACACTTGAAAAAGTCAGGTCGCTCTAAGACTCTAACGGAAGTGGATCCCATGACCACTGCGATACCGACGCAAAGGGGTGTCTGGAAAACCCGAATAGCGAATAGTCGCGAATACCGAACAGCGAATAATGACGAATAGTACGAATAGTGCGAATGGTCACGAATAGTCACGAATAGTGGCAAATAAGGGTGGAGGGGGGAGGGGGAGGGGGGGGGGGAAGATTGTGACGAAATGACGAAAATTTGGTACCCAGTACAGTACTTCCTGGTCAACCGCGCAGCAACGTTGGATGGGATTTTCCCGCTAAAAAAGCAGAGATGTGTCGGCGAAGGACAGTTTGAGCCCTGAGAGGAAAAGGTAATAAATGCACTGGAATCCTGTTGCTTATTTGGATAATTAATTAACGCAACGGTTATCAGACTAGCTCGTTTGTCTCTTTAATCACAAACCACTTGCCTCACATTTTGATTTTATTCCTTTTTACAGAACGTGTCTCGCCGGATGAGCACAGATGAGGATGATGAAATGTCACGTATCTAAAATTAAATTTATGTTCGGGAGCCACTGTGCGAGGAGATGATCATGAGCTTGATGTATTAATGAAAGTGATTTATATTTTTGCATTTTGACGTTTGTTCTTCTTTAGAGTGTTTGTAAAAGCATGCACGAAACTCTCTTTCGACGACAGGTGAGCATATTATTTGCTATGATTACGAGATTGTTCAGCATAAGGCGGTAACTATTGAAGACTATTCGTCACTATTCGCGACTATTCGTCACTATTCGCACTGTTCGTACTATTCGCTATTCGCGACTATTCGCTGTTCGCTATTCGCGACTATTCGCTATTCGGGTTTTCCAGACACCCGACGCAAAGCTCTACCAACTGAGCTATGAATTTTTGAAGCAGAATACTTCAGAGCAGGTCAATTTATTGGGCTCATTTCTTTCCGTGAAAGAGTCAAGCAATGAAATGAATCTCTTTTAACATTAGCAGAAATTCCATCAGTGCCAAGATGTGCATATTACATCATTTCGCTCGCAATAGTGTTTATGTCGGACGTAAATATGAAATCCAGACAAAATGATTTTCATCCTACTTTTTACTCTCAATTTCCTTTCGGTCTATGTAATATGCACTTGTTTGCATCTTGGCACTAATGGAGATTTTGCTAATGTTAATATGGATTCATTTCATTCATCGAGTCCTTCACAGAAACAAGACACTCTCCCAAGTGTGTGGCTTCACAGAGCATTGCACCCATCGCAGAGATCATGGGTTCGAATGCCGTTGGAGCCAACTGAATTTTCAAGATGTCAAAAAGAGACAGTTGCTTAAATTGTCGACTTAAGTCCGAGGATCACTTCTCTTATTCGTTAATGAGAACTTGTAACGACACAGGTATAGATGAAGCTAGATGAAATCGTGCAAACTTGAGAAGGAGCGGTTGGTGGGATAGATGCAGTACGATAAAGATTCTGTGATCTCGAGCTCCGCAAATTAAAAAAACGAAGCTTACAATTCAGACCGATTCGCAATAAATCGAAAAAAAATTGATGAAGAAAATAAAACCTATCCTTACCTCACTTTTGTGTGATGATTCCTGAGCACTAAATGCATCAGAAATTGTTCCTGAGACGGCTGAGGAGAGCGGTCCTCTCTAGTTTTGTTGTGCACCGACGTGTGCACCAAAAAATCAAAACACGCACCACGAGCCCGCGGCATGAATTTCATGTGTTTGCGGTTATATTATAAAATCGGGTAAGTACCTCATGTATTCCTTATTATTATGTATTTAAATATAGAAGGTATTTATAGTGTATCTAATAATTAGCCCTATATACCCATGTATACCATTATACCCCTATATACCCTTGTATACCCTATATACACCTATATACCCATGTATACCCTTATCAGTCCCCCTATACACCCATCTATGCCTTATATACCCATGTAGACCCTAATATATCCAAATATACCCTTGTATACCCTTATATACCACTATTTTCCCATGTATAAACTTATATACCCCTGTATACCCAAGTATACCCTGGTCAAAGAAAACAAAGACGCTGGGTACGAGAGTGTGTCGGTCCCTAAACCATATGTGACAAATCCCACGCCGACTCACAGCTCCAAACCGCCCTTGTCAATATAAGGAAAGAATTAGACGGCTTATATATTCAAGGAAAAAATCATTTTATCTGTCATATGGTAAGCAATGGAATCGCCGACTACAAAGTGTGCACACGCACCCCGCTAAAGGTAACATACATACAAGCATAATCTTAATTTCATCTCGAATTTCCAAATAACTACAAGACTTAATATCTTCGAGACAGTACATTTGCAGCTAAAATACATAGCATATACAGATGCCTACTAAATATATAATATTTAAAGATATATTCATTAAAAAGAAAAGCCGCTGTACAAAATGCGGCCCTGGATTCTCTTTTAAAACCAGTAACCTCATAGTTACGGATAAAATCAGGTAGCGCATTCCGCAACTTAGTTAATACGTAAGAAAAAACAGAACTAACACCATAACTGGTTGTTCCAGGTTTACTGAGGAACAGAATGTAATTTCCGCGAAGATCATGCATAAGAAAGGGACGGGAGAGAAAACGTATTTTTCACTTATTTACATTATTATAGCGTTTCTTTGACACGAGAATTACAGCGAAATGAAAGCACACCTTTGACGCGAAATTTCTATGATAAAAACTTGTTCAGAAATCCAAAATCTAAGTTAAAAGCACACACCAGGCCTACTCCTGTGGTTCTGGCCGAGAATCATTTCCTCTGGCCACGCTTCAGCCATTCCATGAGGCCAGTCTCGTGCTTCTTAACTTCCCTCGCTCATGCCCAAAAAGAATTCTGGGTAATTCTGCCACTCCATGACAAGGGAAGACTCCCGATTCTCATTTCATAGTTTTTTTCATAAGTGTCGGGCCACCCAGTCCTACCAGCAAAATACCGCATCGATTGAAGTTTTTAGCTTTCAAAACTTGCCCAAATTGTATCGGTAGGTCCTGGAATCCGTCCACAGAAAGACCAGAGAGACAACTTCACTCGTGAACCGCCTTGTTTAAAACAGAGCATTCAGTTAGGCGTCCCAGTCTGCATGAAACCATCCCTCGCCCCTGTCTCAGACAAGACCAGACACGCACGGTTCTTACGTTACGTTTATGCCTATAAAATCAACTGAAATGTCAATTGCTAATAAAAAAAAAAAAAAAAAAAAACCAGCATGTTAAATTGTTTTGGTAGGCTAACTATCGAAGAGCCAGAACATTTGCGCATCCGCTGACGGAATGTTTGAACAAGAGAGAAAAACGCAGTACCTCCAGACACCGGCGCTGGAGCGTCGTACCAAACGAGTCATCCCGGGATTTCGGCCCGTGCGATCGCTTTTGGACGCAGTTGGCCCTTCGCTGCTTTCTGCTACCGACCTTGCCTCCCGGTACGGCATTGAGGGAGAGATATGTCGGCCCCTAAACCATATGTTACAAATCCCACGCCTACTCACAGCTCCAAACCGCCCTTGTCAAACATAGCGTAACAATTAGATGGCTTATATATTCAAGAGAAAAGTCATTTTGTGTCATATGGTAAGCACTGGAGTCGTAGATTACAAAGTGTGCGCATGCGCCCTGCTAAAGGTAACATACATACAGTCATAAGCTTTTTCCGAATAACTACAGGAGCTAATAACTTCGAGACATTACATTTACAGCTAAAATACATAGCCTATACAGATACCTTCTAAATACGTAATATTTAAAGATATATTCATTAGAAAGAAAAGCCCCTGTACAAAATGCAGCCCTGGATTCTCTTTTAAAACCAGTAAACTCATAGTTACGGATAAAATCAGGTAGCGCATTCCGCAACTTAGCTGATACGTAAGAAAAAACAGAACTAAGACCATAACTGGTTGTTCCAGGTTTACTGAGGAACAGAATGTAATTTCCGCGAAGATCATGCATAAGAAGGGGACGGGAGAGAAAACGTATTTTTCTCGTATTTACATTATTATAGCGTTTCTTTGACACGAGAATTACAGCGAAATGAAAGCACACCTTTGTCGCGAATCTTCTATGATAAAAACTTGTTCAGAAATCCAAAATCTAAGTTAAAAGCACACACAAGGCCTACTCCTGAGTATCTGGCTAGAAATCATTTCCTCTGGCCGCGCTTCAGCCATTCCATGAGGGCCAGTCTCGTGCTTCTTAAGTTGCCTCGCTCATGCCCAAAAAGAATTCTGGGTAATTCTGCCATTCCATGACAAGGGAAGACTCCCGATTTTCATTTTATAGTTTTTTTCATAAGTGTCGGGCCACCCAGTCCTATCAGCAAAATACCGCATCGATTGAAGTTTTTAGCTTTCAAAACTTGCCCAAATTGTATCGGTAGGTCCTGGAATCCGTCCACGGAAAGACCAGAGAGACAACTTCACTCGTGAACCGCCTTGTTTAAAACAGAGCATTCAGTTAGGCGTCCCAGTCTGCATGAAACCATCTCTCGCCTCTGTCTGAGACAACACCAGACACGCACGGTTCTTACGTTACGTTTATGCCTATAAAATCAACTGTAATGTCAATTGCTGGTTTAAAAAAAAGACAAAAAAAAACAGCATGTTAATTTTTTTTGGTAGGCTAGGTATCGGAGAGCCAGAACATTTACGCATGCGCTGACGGAATGTTTGAACAAGAGAGAAAAACGCAGTACCTCCAGACACCGGCGCTGGAGCGTCGTACCAAACGAGTCATCCCGGGATTTCGGCCCGTGCGATCGCTTTTGGACGCAGTTGGCCCTTCGCTGCTTTCTGCTACCGACCTTGCCTCCCGGTACGGCATTGAGGGAGAGATATGTCGGCCCCTAAACCATATGTGACAAATCCCACGCCTACTCACAGCTCCAAACCGCCCTTGTCAACATAGCGTAACAATTAGATGGCTTATATATTCAAGACAAAAGTCATTTTGTGTCATATGGTAAGCACTGGAGTCGTAGATTACAAAGTGTGCGCATGCGCCCTGCTAAAGGTAACATACATACAGTCATAAGCTTTTTCCGAATAACTACAGGAGCTAATAACTTCGAGACATTACATTTACAGCTAAAATACATAGTTTATACAGATACCTTCTAAATACGTAATATTTAAAGATATATTCATTAGAAAGAAAAGCCCCTGTACAAAATGCGGCCCTGGATTCTCTTTTAAAACCAGTAAACTCATAGTTACGGATAAAATCAGGTAGCGCATTCCGCAACTTAGCTGATACGTAAGAAAAAACAGAACTAAGACCATAACTGGTTGTTCCAGGTTTACTGAGGAACAGAATGTAATTTCCGCGAAGATCATGCATAAGAAGGGGACGGGAGAGAAAACGTATTTTTCTCGTATTTACATTATTATAGCGTTTCTTTGACACGAGAATTACAGCGAAATGAAAGCACACCTTTGTCGCGAATCTTCTATGATAAAAACTTGTTCAGAAATCCAAAATCTAAGTTAAAAGCACACACCAGGCCTACCCCTGAGTATCTGGCTAGAAATCATTTCCTCTGGCCGCGCTTCAGCCATTCCATGAGGGCCAGTCTCGTGCTTCTTAAGTTGCCTCGCTCATGCCCAAAAAGAATTCTGGGTAATTCTGCCATTCCATGACAAGGGAAGACTCCCGATTTTCATTTTATAGTTTTTTTCATAAGTGTCGGGCCACCCAGTCCTATCAGCAAAATACCGCATCGATTGAAGTTTTTAGCTTTCAAAACTTGCCCAAATTGTATCGGTAGGTCCTGGAATCCGTCCACAGAAAGACCAGAGAGACAACTTCACTCGTGAACCGCCTTGTTTAAAACAGAGCATTCAGTTAGGCGTCCCAGTCTGCATGAAACCATCTCTCGCCTCTGTCTGAGACAAGACCAGACACGCACGGTTCTTACGTTACGTTTATGCCTATAAAATCAACTGTAATGTCAATTGCTGGTTTAAAAAAAAGACAAAAAACAACAGCATGTTAATTTTTTTTGGTAGGCTAGGTATCGGAGAGCCAGAACATTTACGCATGCGCTGACGGAATGTTTGAACAAGAGAGAAAAACGCAGTACCTCCAGACACCGGCGCTGGAGCGTCGTACCAAACGAGTCATCCCGGGATTTCGGCCCGTGCGATCGCTTTTGGACGCAGTTGGCCCTTCGCTGCTTTCTGCTACCGACCTTGCCTCCCGGTACGGCATTGAGGGAGAGATATGTCGGCCCCTAAACCATATGTGACAAATCCCACGCCTACTCACAGCTCCAAACCGCCCTTGTCAACATAGCGTAACAATTAGATGGCTTATATATTCAAGAGAAAAGTCATTTTGTGTCATATGGTAAGCACTGGAGTCGTAGATTACAAAGTGTGCGCATGCGCCCTGCTAAAGGTAACATACATACAGTCATAAGCTTTTTCCGAATAACTACAGGAGCTAATAACTTCGAGACATTACATTTACAGCTAAAATACATAGCCTATACAGATACCTTCTAAATACGTAATATTTAAAGATATATTCATTAGAAAGAAAAGCCCCTGTACAAAATGCGGCCCTGGATTCTCTTTTAAAACCAGTAAACTCATAGTTACGGATAAAATCAGGTAGCGCATTCCGCAACTTAGCTGATACGTAAGAAAAAACAGAACTAAGACCATAACTGGTTGTTCCAGGTTTACTGAGGAACAGAATGTAATTTCCGCGAAGATCATGCATAAGAAGGGGACGGGAGAGAAAACGTATTTTTCTCGTATTTACATTATTATAGCGTTTCTTTGACACGAGAATTACAGCGAAATGAAAGCACACCTTTGTCGCGAATCTTCTATGATAAAAACTTGTTCAGAAATCCAAAATCTAAGTTAAAAGCACACACCAGGCCTACCCCTGAGTATCTGGCTAGAAATCATTTCCTCTGGCCGCGCTTCAGCCATTCCATGAGGGCCAGTCTCGTGCTTCTTAAGTTGCCTCGCTCATGCCCAAAAAGAATTCTGGGTAATTCTGCCATTCCATGACAAGGGAAGACTCCCGATTTTCATTTTATAGTTTTTTTCATAAGTGTCGGGCCACCCAGTCCTATCAGCAAAATACCGCATCGATTGAAGTTTTTAGCTTTCAAAACTTGCCCAAATTGTATCGGTAGGTCCTGGAATCCGTCCACAGAAAGACCAGAGAGACAACTTCACTCGTGAACCGCCTTGTTTAAAACAGAGCATTCAGTTAGGCGTCCCAGTCTGCATGAAACCATCTCTCGCCTCTGTCTGAGACAAGACCAGACACGCACGGTTCTTACGTTACGTTTATGCCTATAAAATCAACTGTAATGTCAATTGCTGGTTTAAAAAAAAGACAAAAAACAACAGCATGTTAATTTTTTTTGGTAGGCTAGGTATCGGAGAGCCAGAACATTTACGCATGCGCTGACGGAATGTTTGAACAAGAGAGAAAAACGCAGTACCTCCAGACACCGGCGCTGGAGCGTCGTACCAAACGAGTCATCCCGGGATTTCGGCCCGTGCGATCGCTTTTGGACGCAGTTGGCCCTTCGCTGCTTTCTGCTACCGACCTTGCCTCCCGGTACGGCATTGAGGGAGAGATATGTCGGCCCCTAAACCATATGTGACAAATCCCACGCCTACTCACAGCTCCAAACCGCCCTTGTCAACATAGCGTAACAATTAGATGGCTTATATATTCAAGACAAAAGTCATTTTGTGTCATATGGTAAGCACTGGAGTCGTAGATTACAAAGTGTGCGCATGCGCCCTGCTAAAGGTAACATACATACAGTCATAAGCTTTTTCCGAATAACTACAGGAGCTAATAACTTCGAGACATTACATTTACAGCTAAAATACATAGCCTATACAGATACCTTCTAAATACGTAATATTTAAAGATATATTCATTAGAAAGAAAAGCCCCTGTACAAAATGCGGCCCTGGATTCTCTTTTAAAACCAGTAAACTCATAGTTACGGATAAAATCAGGTAGCGCATTCCGCAACTTAGCTGATACGTAAGAAAAAACAGAACTAAGACCATAACTGGTTGTTCCAGGTTTACTGAGGAACAGAATGTAATTTCCGCGAAGATCATGCATAAGAAGGGGACGGGAGAGAAAACGTATTTTTCTCGTATTTACATTATTATAGCGTTTCTTTGACACGAGAATTACAGCGAAATGAAAGCACACCTTTGTCGCGAATCTTCTATGATAAAAACTTGTTCAGAAATCCAAAATCTAAGTTAAAAGCACACACCAGGCCTACCCCTGAGTATCTGGCTAGAAATCATTTCCTCTGGCCGCGCTTCAGCCATTCCATGAGGGCCAGTCTCGTGCTTCTTAAGTTGCCTCGCTCATGCCCAAAAAGAATTCTGGGTAATTCTGCCATTCCATGACAAGGGAAGACTCCCGATTTTCATTTTATAGTTTTTTTCATAAGTGTCGGGCCACCCAGTCCTATCAGCAAAATACCGCATCGATTGAAGTTTTTAGCTTTCAAAACTTGCCCAAATTGTATCGGTAGGTCCTGGAATCCGTCCACAGAAAGACCAGAGAGACAACTTCACTCGTGAACCGCCTTGTTTAAAACAGAGCATTCAGTTAGGCGTCCCAGTCTGCATGAAACCATCTCTCGCCTCTGTCTGAGACAAGACCAGACACGCACGGTTCTTACGTTACGTTTATGCCTATAAAATCAACTGTAATGTCAATTGCTGGTTTAAAAAAAAGACAAAAAAAAACAGCATGTTAATTTTTTTTGGTAGGCTAGGTATCGGAGAGCCAGAACATTTACGCATGCGCTGACGGAATGTTTGAACAAGAGAGAAAAACGCAGTACCTCCAGACACCGGCGCTGGAGCGTCGTACCAAACGAGTCATCCCGGGATTTCGGCCCGTGCGATCGCTTTTGGACGCAGTTGGCCCTTCGCTGCTTTCTGCTACCGACCTTGCCTCCCGGTACGGCATTGAGGGAGAGATATGTCGGCCCCTAAACCATATGTGACAAATCCCACGCCTACTCACAGCTCCAAACCGCCCTTGTCAACATAGCGTAACAATTAGATGGCTTATATATTCAAGACAAAAGTCATTTTGTGTCATATGGTAAGCACTGGAGTCGTAGATTACAAAGTGTGCGCATGCGCCCTGCTAAAGGTAACATACATACAGTCATAAGCTTTTTCCGAATAACTACAGGAGCTAATAACTTCGAGACATTACATTTACAGCTAAAATACATAGCCTATACAGATACCTTCTAAATACGTAATATTTAAAGATATATTCATTAGAAAGAAAAGCCCCTGTACAAAATGCGGCCCTGGATTCTCTTTTAAAACCAGTAAACTCATAGTTACGGATAAAATCAGGTAGCGCATTCCGCAACTTAGCTGATACGTAAGAAAAAACAGAACTAAGACCATAACTGGTTGTTCCAGGTTTACTGAGGAACAGAATGTAATTTCCGCGAAGATCATGCATAAGAAGGGGACGGGAGAGAAAACGTATTTTTCTCGTATTTACATTATTATAGCGTTTCTTTGACACGAGAATTACAGCGAAATGAAAGCACACCTTTGTCGCGAATCTTCTATGATAAAAACTTGTTCAGAAATCCAAAATCTAAGTTAAAAGCACACACCAGGCCTACCCCTGAGTATCTGGCTAGAAATCATTTCCTCTGGCCGCGCTTCAGCCATTCCATGAGGGCCAGTCTCGTGCTTCTTAAGTTGCCTCGCTCATGCCCAAAAAGAATTCTGGGTAATTCTGCCATTCCATGACAAGGGAAGACTCCCGATTTTCATTTTATAGTTTTTTTCATAAGTGTCGGGCCACCCAGTCCTATCAGCAAAATACCGCATCGATTGAAGTTTTTAGCTTTCAAAACTTGCCCAAATTGTATCGGTAGGTCCTGGAATCCGTCCACAGAAAGACCAGAGAGACAACTTCACTCGTGAACCGCCTTGTTTACAACAGAGCATTCAGTTAGGCGTCCCAGTCTGCATGAAACCATCTCTCGCCTCTGTCTGAGACAAGACCAGACACGCACGGTTCTTACGTTACGTTTATGCCTATAAAATCAACTGTAATGTCTGCATGAAACCATCTCTCGCCTCTGTTTTCTTTCAAAGGCTTGCCTTTACCCACATTCTAGCTTAATGATGCCAGCCTGGTGGCTTCTGTAGACGAAAATGGCCTGAAGGGGCACTTATAAAATGATTACTTACCAGATATGAGTCTCTCCCTGTCGAAACACGAACGGTTGACATTTGTTACGTGTGCTCTAACATGAGCCCACATATAATGAGTACAGCATATGTTTTAATGAGGTAAGTACCTCATGTATCCCTTATTATTATGTATTTAAATATAAGGTACTTATTGTGTATTTAATAATTAGCCCTATATACCAGAGATTTTGAATTCAAATACTAAGAGTCGCGTGAAAATGACGGAAATCACTAAAATAATAAACTGAAATCTAATACGTTTCTTCGCGGATGTGAAGACCGATGGGATCGACGAAACGTTCAAGATTCGCACCACGGAACTAACGACATACCTTCTGAAACGAGGTTACAAACGCAACTTTGTTACTAAACAAATACAACGGGCCACAGACATTCTCCGCACATATAGTCTACAACCTAAACAGATAGACAAACCCAAACGCATACCTTTCATAACGACCACTAATAATCCATCACTTCCTTCCATCTTCAATCTACTTCTTTCTTCTGACCGCTGCAAAAATGCTTTCCTACATCTACCTGTTGTGGCTTTCAGGCGCTTCCCTAACCTTCGAGGCCTGCTGGTTACAGCTAAACTGTCCCCCAATGTAACTCATTCTAATTCCACACTTCCGGTTCTTTTCGCTGTGGCAAAAACTGCGCTACCTGTCCTTGCATTTTCCATGGACTAACCAACTACAAATTCTTCTCTACTGGCGAAACGCGCTCCATTAATTTCCACATAACTTGCGAAACTAAAAACCTTATCTACATGATTCAATGCAATAGATGCCATCTACAGTACATAGGAGAAACTAAACGACGTTTAAAAGACCGTTTTAATGAACACCGCCGCACTTTAGATAACGCTAACACCAAATCCAAACCTACTACAGTCGCAGAACATTTCCTCTCCCTACAACACCTCCAAGGACATGCAATTAATTCCTATCGAAAAAACATTTTCTAACAGAGACTCGATCCGTAAGGCCAGGGAAGCTTTTTTAATTTTGAAAGGCAGGACAATTGATCCCAACGGTCTTAATATCCGCGAAGAAACGTATTAGATTTCAGTTTATTATTTTGAGTGATTTCCGTTATTTTTCCGTGACTGTTAGTATTTGAATTCAAAATCTCTGTAACTGCCATGTTTTATCACATTTTTTCCAGTATTACGTCAACATCCATTTACTATAATATATATATATATGTACATAGAAGCAATTCAATGTAAACTCTCATTGTACCGGAAGAAGGCTGGTTTGGCCAGCCGAAATATAGTACACCACTAAAATCAAATCAAATCTACGTTGCATCGGCTCTTGCTTAAAGTATTTAGTTTCTCAACTTGAAATAACGCCGATCAGATCAAGCCACTGATCCAACGTACGCCGACAGGAAAATTGTCCACGGTTGCTTGCTTCAAAACTGTTTATACCGAAGTTTCGGTCTGCCTCTTCTTCTTCTTCCTTCTTCAAGCTCTCCGTACAATATATGTTTCGGCATTCAGTTGTCTTCCATTCTAGCTACGTGGCCAACCCAACGTAGTATGTAGGGTATATAGGGGTATATAAGGGTATACAAGTGTATATAGGGGTATGTAAGGGTATACATGGGTATAAATGGGTATATAGGGGTATATAAGGGTATACATGGGTATATAGGGGTATGTAAGAGTATATATACAAGGGTATACGTGGGTATATAAGTGTATACAAGGGTATATAGCGGTATATAAGGGTATACAAGGGTATACGTGGGTATATAAGGGTATACAAGGGTATATAGGGGTATATTTAACAATTATTCCATGAGCGCACGTTGGATATGAGATGGTAAATAGCCCTTTGATTACTATCTGGCAAAATACGTCCAGCTTTATCCACGGTCCCATCTACCCCTTGTGAGGTCATCACTTTTAACGGTCAGGAACAGCTTTGTCCACTAACTTGTGCAGGAAGAAGAGATCTTTCAAACTATACCAGAATGAGCACAATTCAGTCAAGGAAACTGGAGAAACGGCCAAAAAAAACATGTTAGACTGACCTGAAAATCTCCATGAAAAGCTTGCTCCATTACCCACCTACCTTTCTGAGCACCTAATTCTAAGATGATGAAAGGTTTCTCAGAAACTCTTCCCACCAAAATAAAGCCTACCAAATGCCCAGCAAGTTAAAAAAAAAATGAGGCAAAGAAAGCGAAAAGAGAGGGAAGGAGAGAAAGCCAAAAGTGAAAGTCGAAAGTGTTGTGCTACTTCGTCGAAATTTTGTTTTCTGCGCATGCCCGAACTTTGCAAGCGCTTATTTTGCACCTGGCTGAAAAGGCCGCGGAGTGTACATCCTGGAAACGGGTTTGTAGGGAGATTTAGCTCTTAAACAGCACGACAGTGACCAAAAAACCCCTCAACTAGCTTCAAAACGTGTTTTTCGGCCAAATCTCTAGTAGCCAAAGGGTTAAATTCCTTTAAACTCCAAAAGTTTAGAAAGTACGAAATGCGAACGAAATCAAAAGAACTTGATGAGAACCGATGCGATGTCGTGTAACACCTTGTGGTCAGACAGACGCAGGCTCGTCACAAAAACATTTCTTACCTTTTTGCGTTCTTCTAAACGTCGGAATTTAACCCAGCTGTCCAGAAAAACTTTTTTTTTGCTTTCTTCAGAGAGAAATTTCGCTTTCCGGCGAAAAAACTTTCAGCTTGGCAACACTTAGATCAATCATTTACCATATAAGGTCAAACCAAGGTATATGAGCTGATAACCGAGATTGAGTGAACCAATCAGAGCACGAGAATTGCATTATCCCAGGTTGAGAATTTAATAAAAGGGTATACATGGGTATATAGGGCTAATTATTTAAAGACACCATAATATACGCGTGGAAATACATTATAATTTGAATACACTATAATAGGGGATACATGAAGTACCTAGGAAATCGCAAAAGTGCGATTTATGAATCGTACTTTGTGATTTATAAATCGCACTATGTGATTTATAAATCGCACATTTGCGATTTATAAATCACACTTGATTTATAGATCGCACGCGCGATTTATAAATCGCAACACTACGAACTTTTCGATTTATAAATCGCAAAGTTGGTAACCTTGCGATTTATAAATCGCAAAGTTCGTAACCTTGCGATTTATAAATCGCAAAGGTACCTCAATGTATTATTTATAAATAACACAAAATATAGGGGAAACGTACTTAAATAATATTTTTACATTTCGCGCACCATAATATCGGGGAGATGGCAATGTCCTGGCATGCGAAAATTTCACTTCCGGTTTCCGTCTGTGGCTCAGAAACGTCGCTTGAAAAACGTCGCTCTCTAAGGCAGCGTTTACACGAACACGGTTTACTGTCTTTGTAACCGCATCGTTTTCGATGCGGTTACGCCTACTGTTTACACGATACCGATCAAGACTGTTGGCCAAACCGGGTCGATTTCAAAACTCTGCTAAAAGTGAAGGGTTTTCAAAACGATACGCAACGTGTACACGACGAAACCGCATCGATTTGAATAGGGTTACCATTTTAGCGCGAAATTTCCATTGCTCGATTCAAATGGTGAATTTAGCGCGTAGTGCAGCGGTCGCTTACACCAGGCTTTGATTTTCTGGCGAAAACGGTTCCGCGTAAACACTTCCAAACCGCATCGATTTTGACGCGGTTTCGAAGTCATGATAGAGTGTCGATGTGAAACGGCGTTCGTGTAAACACTTCCTTAAACTTCCTGGTGTAGTGTCAACGCGACGCTTACGCCGCGCTTCTCTCAAGTGTGACCACGACGTTTCTTCAGTCACGTGATCATTAATCCAAGATGGCGATTAACTTGACGAAGAATCGTGACTCCTTGTTAAAGACATGGCAAAATGTGTTTGATGATTCTCCAGACGTCAACTGGTGAGATCGTCCTTTTAGTTCATTGTCCATATTTCATTGTATTTATTCTGATTTGGATTTCAGGGCAGTTTTTGGATATGATGGGAAGACGAACGATCTCAAAGTCGTGGAGACTGGAGGTGAGTGAGCGCATAGAGAATATGTTTTTACGGAAATGTCTGATTCTTTTGGCTTTTTGCACTAGTTTTTCTGTCAGTAATTTAATGTAAGCACAGTACACCTATTCTTAGGAATCGAAGGGAATGCAAAATGTTAAATCACCGTTGAATCCCGATTATTAATTTCGCAAACTGCTGAGATCGTGACAGGAAGTAAAGGGGTGTGTTGTTGCTGGAATGCGAACACAGTTGCAGTTTAAAAGCGTATAATTTTCATTTTTGAGTTGTAGTGAATGTGATAATTTAGAGAGCTTTATATTGTTGTTTTAAGTAATATCAGTTCGAGATCCTTGCGTTTTTTATATGTTCAAGTGGCTAATACACAGCTGATATGATTATAATTAATATTATTATCCATGTTTAGAATTAAAGATTTTATTTCAAGTGAAATTGCTTTATCCACCAACTTTTATATAATTCTTTTTGTGAGATCAAAATCATGTAGTCAAGAATGTTTGTTGTCTGAAGGGTTTTGCCAAGGTGAGCCAAAGGAAGGCAATGTTAGGGTATACTGAAGTCTTCAATTTCATTAAATTATTGTTTAGGTGTCCATTCAGAATTCTATCACCTTGCTTTTTTTTATATGGCTATTGCTATGGGAAAGTGAAAACTGGGGCTTAAACTAATTCTTGAGCATTCAGTGCATGTATGCTTTTATGACTGCCTGCTCATGTTAGACCTGTTGTGCATCAGTTGTTTATAAATGATTTTGTTAGAGCGACTTTCTTATGACCTTGAAAAAGTGTTTGCAGTTTGTTTCACAGATCAATGTTTGGCAAGATTAAAACAGCTTCTCCATATTCCCGCCAAGGAAACTCCTAATGTGGGCAGTAATTTCAGTTCAATATCCCAAGCACAATTTACTGCATTTCAAATGACATCAAAGCGAAATGCCAATCACTTTCTAGAAAGTTCCACGGAGAGATGACTTTGTTTGCATCTGCATTCGCTAAGCCAATGAAAATTCATGACGTTTGTTTTTGTTCGATTTAAACCAATTAAATGTTTTGCGGTTTATTTTTCAAGGTCATGTTCAAGTCGCTTTATCATAATCTGTTCTTACATGATGTTGATAACATTAACTTTTAGATGGTGACCTTGACGAATTGGTGGATGAACTCAATGAAGGCAAGATACTGTATGCTGGCATTAAAGTTATGGACCCAAACACAAACTTGCCTAAAATTGTTTTCATAAACTGGGTATGTCACCATGTGTTATTATTATTGTTATTGTTATTGTTATTATTACCATCATGTAAACTCTTGAAACAGAGTATACAGGTGTAACTCACAGACAGGCATAGCTCAGTCAGTTAGTGCGTGGCCTTTTGAGCTGGTGGTTGCTAGTTTGATCCCCTTCTCTTTCAATCGACGTCTGTTTCGTCTTTCCTCTGATCGGCCATGTAGCTGTAGGTTGAATAGCTGTAAAACGGAGCATTGAGCATTGAGAGAAAAAGGAGGGGGGAGGTAAAAGGTGCACATAGAGGGTCACAAAATTTTCACTAACTCTAGTTCACTGTCATATGTTACCCTCATGAAATAAGGATCTTACCTCTACCTTTTAAACAGAATATTACTCACTCTTTCTGATTGGTCAGTGATGAATGCCTAAATTTTTTATGTTTATCCAAAAGAGTCCAAAAGAGAGTTTCTAGAGTGCAATATGGAAGTCGTTATGGAAACACAGCAATTGAGTGATTTTGTTGCGTATAATAATATTATTATGGAAAATTCTATGGAGTTACTCTTGCATTTCGTGAGTTATCCATGGCCACTTGTGATGTTTTGAAACCCATAGTCATGTAATAAAATCATTCCTATACTAATTTCTTACTCTTCTTTTTCTTCATGATAATAATAATAATAATAATAATAATAATAATAATGATTATAATAATAATGATAATAATAATAATGATAATAATAATGATTATAATGATAATAACAAAAAAAGTAATAATAATCATTATTATCATTATTATTATTATTTATTTATTTATTTTGCCTCGCACAAAATTTATAAAAAAGAAAAAGAAAAAAAGGAATCATTAACCCTTTGACTCCGTAGCCAACCTGAACCTGCCATACTTAGTATTTCACTATGTCTAATGCCAGAGTATTTTACTCTGTCTAATGCTAGACGCTTTTACTCATTAATGGGTTCATATTATCTCTGAGTTGGGAGTAGCCTGCACACAGGCTCTCCGTTTGTCGAATGGCGTGCGTTCAACATCTGGGAAATTAGAACGAGTGGGGAAAAGGAAAAAATCCAATGTTCTCTTGACAATTATTTTAGATTGTACTGGTAGGGAGCACAGCCAGCTTATCCTTTCCAATTTGGAGGCTCCGGGCTGCAAGCTTTTCTTCTTTTTGAACACTTCAGTTGCTTTGGAAGATATTAGACACAGAGCTAACAGCTGTAAGTTTGCTTTATTTACAAGAAAATCCACATCACCCTCCGTGCTCGCGGTCCTACATGTATGGTATTGAATTCTCTGCATCATTTTTTTGACATATGTGACGGTCAAATTGGCCAATTATCAATTTGCGTTCGTAATCTGAATGAAGAATCTCAAATGGTCGAGGCCATTACAGGCTCTCCTTTTCCCTTCTTCCTCCAATTCCCCACCTGTTGACTGTGTGTCATTCAGTGCATGGAGAGACAGTTTGCAGTCTAAGTTGGAAGGTACTTATCCATGATTATTAATATCCACTGATAAAAATATACATTCCAATCATTCATTTACTGGGGTTAACATTTCATCATCTTCTTCACGGTTATAATAAGATTGCAGTAATTCTTTGTTCAGACAATTTCTCTGCTCCAGATGAACCTACTTTAATTTAATGGCCTAGTTAGCTCCCAGTCAAGTACCCTGGGTGCCAAAGGCAAAGATCAAGGACTTCCTTGGTTTAACATTTTTCAAAACACTTCAATTTTGATATATCTTTGTGTAATACCCATTGTGACAATCTGAAACAAAGGAAAAGCAAAATTGAAATAGCGTGAAAATAATTTTGAACTAGGAAAAAACTTGGACCACAGCATATACATGTACATGTGTATGACTGTACAGTCATGTAACTCATTGGTTCTGAGAGAACATCTGAACCAGCAATAATTTGTTGAAGATTCAACTCCTACAAAGGAGCATCAGAATTTTTCTGAGCATCCCTGAGTCACCATTGATAAAAGTGACCATAATCTAAGAGTGTGTTTGATTGAGCGTATTCCAGAATAGGAATACATGTACATAAGCAGGTACAAAACACAGGTCACAGGTCATTGTTTTACCAATACGGAAAGTATCACAAACATTCATAAAAGCTACAACCGTAGGTCTAAAAACTTTTGTTTAGGCCTAAGGTTAGCTTTTATGAATGTTTAGGATACTTTCTGTATTTGGTAAAACAATGACCTTTGACCTGTGTTTTGTAACTGCTGGGAATACATGGAGTAGAAGTTAGAAATCCTTTTTTTTTTATTTACGGAGATTCACATCAAAATTGTCAAATGCCTACTATAATTCTATTTTAGACATATCTTTATTTTCCTTGTTGCTTAAATACGCCAAACATAGCTTTTTAAATCATCACTCCACGTATACTTATTCCGGAATAGGGTCAATTGAATGCACCCTAAGTATTAAAATCCTGACACAAGTATTTTATGAAAGGGTTTGACCTGTTTTCTAGCAAGGAGAAGGTGCACCATCATCAAGAAAAGGTGTCTGTGCAAACCATGTCAGGGATGTTGAAAAATTATTTAAGGTGAGTTTAAAGATTGGCTTTTTTCTGAAAAAAGCAGTTACTTGAAACCATTGAAGGCTCACTATTTTTATTCTTAAAAAAATATAATATTTAATAAACCTGACAAGGGTCAGTCGTAAAGAGAGGATCCATGGACTCAACAAGATTACCCAAGCAGCAGGTGTACTCCCAGTTATAAATGCTACGATTCAAGGACAGAACAATATTGTAGAAGCATGCAGAAGGCTGAAAATTAAAAAAAAAAGTAAAAGACCGAATATTCTCGGCATTAAGCAATCTTCATCATTCCCTGAAGATGACTTAATGCCGAAAAGGGTACATGTAGATCTTTTACTTTTTTTTTTAAATTTTTAGCCTTGTAAATACTAGTCCTTTTTACTGAGCGAATATTATGGACAATATTGTAGAAGGTACCTGGAAACAATGAGCAAAGGACAGAACAACCTTGAGGAACCTGATTAGAGCTGGAAGTTTTCATGAAACAGTCATTGTCACTTTTGCAGACTGAATTTATTTATTTATTATGCTTGTGGCAGTATTTTTCACATGTTTTTTGTAGGAGTTTAATAACTGCATTACAATTAACTTTAAGAAAAGGTTGGGTTCCTGAAAATTAAAATCTAGGAGCTTCAGTCTACCATTTGCAGCCAGCCACTAAATGGAAGCTGCTAGCGGTACTCACCATTACCACAGGAAATTTTCCCAAATGACATAACTTAAATTAATGTCATTTAGAAAAACCATAATGGGAATTAGCAAATTTACATTTTTACCAATTTTCCATTAATGCAGTTTTTGTTTGGAAAAAATTCATACCCCATTCCCATTAATGTGTATTACTTCTGTAAAAGTTATTTCATAAATTTCCATGAATGGAAATAAGCTTGATAATACCATTAATAAGTATATGAAATCCACGAACGGTTCTCTGTTAATATCGTGTAGTTCACAATGGCTTTAATTTTTATGCGTGGAAAAGTGTCTCGATCTTTATGCAAACACACAAGTAGAAGAATTTCTTATTCCTAGAGAGACGTTTGTTATTCACCTGTGTAAAAGTTCATTTAAAGTACTGAGATTTAACATAATATTAGACTAAGTATCTTACTGCCTGTTTCTGAGTAAATCTTTTACTTGTCAGTTTAACGTCAGAACAGTTCCCATGCATTTCCTTGCCGTTCTCCTAAAGCCAAACCAATGATTGAATTCCATGGTACATAGTCCACAGAACAAAAGAACCTTTGTTTTGACAGCCAATAGATCTCCGGTTGGCACATTAATGACAATAGGTGACGTAACATTGGCAAAATTTAAATAATAGAATTGTTGATAAACAGTGAATATTAGCAACCTATCCTCGCAACCTGCAGCCATTACCGGTAACCTCTTAGCATCAGTATCTTCTTTTTACACATGGCATGACAATCCATAATTTTTTTTATGACTGAATTATGGTAAATTAATTTTAATTTCTTTTCTTGATTTTTTTTCTTTCTTTTTTTGCATGAAGGGAGCACATGTCACCATCATAGCTAGATCATCCGACGATGTTGAGGAAAGTGTCGTCCTTGAAAAAGTGAAAAAAGCTTCTGGTGAGACATTTTAGTGTACTTGCTATCATTTTAATTTTTGAGAGTAGTTAAGCATGAAAAGAGGCCTGAAGAAGGCCTTTATCCAGTGTCTTAAACATTCAAAAAAATCTCTTTCTCGAAGGAAACAATGCTCTGAATTTTTAAACTTTTTTTGCCTTTCATATGCATATACTCAGAGGTGTCACCTCCTTGATCTGGAGATTGTTTTCTTTGCATCAACCCACCTATCATCGAATTCTCAATTTGGTTTCCAAGTCTGGACATACAAAATAGCAAAATTATTGGACCGATAATTTTGCTATTTTGTATGTCTAGACTTGGAAACCAAATTGAGAATTCGATGATAGGTGGGTTGAGGTTTGTTTAGTAAAAGAATCAAATTTAAAGATCCCTTCTTACTTAATCACATAATCTCTTAACGGAGCTACATATTTGTTCGTAGTTGTTTCTTTTCTTTTGTTTGTTCTTCTCCTGTGTCTTTTTATCTTTAACATAATTTATCTAGATATTTGTTTTTTGAATACCATATTTCATCATGTATTAGTTTAGGACACCTTTGTTCATAAGCCACTTGGCTTCTTTAGGCATCTGTGCTATAACTGCAGAGACATCTACGTTTGAACTTAATAATAATTATTATATTAATAACATTGTGTTATTTATATTCCCTTACATGCCTTAACTTATTTTCGTATTTTTTTTAAACATATCTTTTAAAAACTGTAGTGTGGTTCATGGTAGAATAAATAAATAAATAAATAAATAAATAAATAAATAAATATCTGTATTGCAGGAGCAAACTACAGTTTCCACAAAGAAAAAGCCAAACCAGCGGAACCCATTACACCCGTTGTAAGTAAAATCAGTTTATGGTCATCATTTCTATTTTTATTTTATTATAATAGCTACATTTCAAGTAATACATGTAATTATAAATTATTTATTTGGCTTCAACCTGACAAGCCTAAATGGCTTCAACCTGTTGCCATAATAATTATGGCAACAGGTTGAAAGCCATTTACTGCAGGCCCGTACTGAAAGTGGCAGGTCTAAAACACAGGGACCTCACATTCCACAGGTCAGGATACTTGTCACTGTGCTACAGACAAATAAGTTTACAACACCAAAAGTGTTTCCTAGCCCTAATGACTCAATAAAAATGTTGTTTCTAATCAGGTTGAAGGGAAACATTTGGCTTTAGTTAGTTGTTCATCACTGGAGCAGAGACTTCTAGTCTTGACTTGTGGAATGTGACCTGTGTTTTTAATACCCACCTTACTGAAAGGGTGCTCTTAGCCCATTACACTAAATTTTCTTCTTGCTATTTTTTGTGGTTCTTACAGTTTATTTTTAAAAGTCTTTTTCTGTTTTATTGATTAAATTTACAGGGTTCAGTATACCAGAAAGTGAAAATTCAAAAGGAAATAAATGTCCAGGAAAGAGACAAGTTTTGGTCCAAATCAGAGGTTATTATAATAATTACATGTATATGAATTGATGCATTACTGCTGACTTACATGTAACATTAATTGTCATAGCCTGGAACAACAGAGTAAAAATGACAAACTTTGAAGATAAATTTTATCCTACATCATCCGTTTACCATCAGAAGTCACTTTTGTTCTCATTACCTTTCCTTTTGCTTAGAGAGTAGGGAGGAAGGAAAATTAAGTGTGAACAAACAATAACAACACACCTTTTTAATAATAGAACTTTATTTCACACAATAATGTTCAAAGCAGAATAGCTTGTGGGGTCATGCACTTGTCAAATTAAATCGAATCAAATTAATACATGTCAAATCAAATTGGTTTTGGGGGAGAGGGGAAACCCCGGAGTGCCCAGAGAAAATCCCATCGGATCAGCTAGGATAGAGAACCAACAAACTCAACCCACATGTGACGCTGGATCTGGGAATCAAACCCGGGCCACATTGGTGGGAGGCGAGTGCTCTCACTACTGCGCCATCCCTGCTCGCTTTAAGCACTGGACTCAGTTTTCCTTCCAATACCATTCCTTTTTTGACTTGTCTACAAATATATACACTGTAATAATTATTATTATTATAAGTTAAAAAATAAGACAGTTCTTTAATTGCAGAACTGAGTTATCGTCAGTCCCTAAACATCTCAATAATAATATTTATAACATTATTGATTTAAGATTTATCCCTCCATTTCAATAACTTTTTTTTTAATGGCAAATGTATAGCAAGATGAAATAAAAAGAAGAGAAGAGGAAAAAAAGCAGGCCTTAGCTACAAGAAGTGAAGCTGAAAGAAAGAGAAAAGAAAGGGAGGTTTGTATTGAGGAAGTTTTAAACTACTGTACTACAATAAATAATAATAATTATCATTATTATAATAATGTTAAATTCAAATAATTGTCCAAGGTGAGATTGAAAGACAGAATTTAATTGGAAATTGTATGATAAGTAAATTATACAGAATCAAGCCTGATGTCCTGCATAAATAATTATACCTTATTGGACGATTTAGTGTGTAGTATCGTTGGATACTGTATTTTGGCAAGCGAGTCAAAATACAAGAGATGAGTCTATCCTATGATACTACACACTAATTGTGCAATAAGCTATTTATTGTCCAAGTGAGATTCAAGTCCAAGGTAACCAGAGGTTTTTCTCTTCTCGCCACTTTGCGAATCATTTTCTCCATTTAGCGGCGTCTCACGGCTCAAGAAAAACCTCTGGGACCAGAGTAGTACACTTTGCAACAATGCTTAAAAATACGGAAAAATATTCATAAATTACATACTGTCTGTTGATGTTTATCGTCAGATCATCGTTGTTGTTATTATTGTCTTGATCCTTGCATAGGCCAAAGAAGCTGAGACCAGAGAAAAGCAATACCAAGAGAGAGCAAGGAGTATTCAAGAACAGAAGTACAGATGCAATGAATTGACATTATCTTTTATTCTTATTTTTATTGTTTATTTATTTTGAACAACTAAGGATAGTAATTTATAAATCTTTAATCCTTTAATTAATTAATTAATTAATTTATTTATTTATTTATAAATCTTAAATCCCTTAATCATGAAGAAAAATGTCTGTAAGCAGCTGCAGAATTTTATATCATTAGCACAAAATCGTTTAATTGACCCTTTGACACCCAAACCTTCGATTTTGTAAACAGTCGAAGTTCAAGGTGTTATTTTGCATGTTGGGGGCCTGGTAAGAGTCTTATTCTTAAAGAGTCGCCTATTGGTGTAACACGAGCACGCCCTTTGTTCAGATTAGTCAATCTGAATGGCCGATATACACACATCACTAAAATGGTGACACAAGTGCCTTCTCTATTCACATGGATTGGAAGTACAGTGCAGAAGACCTAATTTTTTTTAAATTTATCCCAACTAATGTTGATCAAGATGCATAATTACTGTTCCTTTGTGTTCAAAATATCTTTAGGGCAGCAAAAGTTTACATCTTATCCTGAAACCTTATAAAACAAGCTTAAAATTGCTCAGGAAAAAAAATCGCATAATTTGCATTCTTCATCGCATAATTGGCCTTTCTAATCACATCATCGGCCCTGCAAATGTTGCATAATTTGCATTTTTTTCATCGCACCCAATCAGAAGGCCTGCAAACCAGATTAAACCGGTCGTAGACGGGTTAAAAAAGCTGGTTGCAGAATCTGCTCTTGACGTTAGGAGTATTTGTACTATGGGGTGGCTTTATACATTGTATTACCCAATTTTTTGCAAGGTTTTATCTGAATGAAAGAGCTTGATGTCTGGTGAACTCTAGTGTCGCCCTTTGTAAAGTAATCCAGGTGGCCCTTGCATTACAGATCCCAGCCCATGGATTCCGGATCCCAGATAGTGGTCCTGGATCCAGAGTTGTGGATTCTGGATTCCAAACTCATGGGTTCAACCGAATTAGATCCTAGATTCCAAACAGTGGATTCTGGATTCCATGCTCTGGATCAAGTTTAATTGACTCCGGATTCCTTCACACCGGGTGACTAGTGGGAAAAAGCAGTACCTTTTTCACGTACAGAAAGTTCAATTACCATTTTTTCTTAGAACTTTTTACTTAAAATGTCTATAAAATAATAGGAAAAAGGAACAGGAGGCACAAGAAAAGAAGAAAGAAGAAGAGCGAAGAAGATGGGTAAGTACATGACAGTACGTGCAAAGGCAGCTACAGCTACGTATAAAAGCAGCTACAGTTTGACAAGTATACAGCTATTGACTATGCCATCATACATGTAGTCTACTTTCAGCTGCAAAATGAAGGATCAGTTAGCCTGGCTAGCAATTAAACAGAGAGCCTTAAAGTTAGCACTTAATAGAAAAACTGGCACCCATCCCAGTAGTTTGATAAAGAATGGTCGGTTGAAAGAAGATGCAAACTTGTGCTCACTCATAGTCATTAAGCGATCATGATCAATGCATTGAATGTGTGACTGATGTGGTTTTACCTATTAATAACAACGTCATGCAATAGACCACAAGACTTTTCCTGGATTTCCCACGCAGGAAATAGAAACGGCAACCACTTCAAATATGGCTGAATGTGTAAAATGTGAGATGGAATTTGCACACATGCTTTTCACTCTGGTGCCACATTTTGCACAGCCAATCTTTTCCTCCCATTTTTTTCTCCTTGTTTGAACATGCTAGAGCTTATGAAAACTGAACCAGACTTGTTTGTAATGCAACAACTAGCCAGAAGCACATCTCATTGTAAACTTTTTAAACTTACATTTAACATGACTGTTTAATATCGTGCTTGATATGAATGATAAATTCAACTTACAAGTCAACAAAGAAGCTAAGAACAGTTGACAATCTGCTTTGCCCGCAGGAGCAACAGCAAGTGCAGGATGAAAGGGAAATGCAACAAGAGAAACAAAGAGAAAGTGCGATAAGACAAGCTAGAATGAAGGTGACTCTTATAAGTCATAATGCATGCACTAAACATTATAACTCGGAGGTTACAGAAAGTGTTGCCATCATAATTACAAATAGTTTGACTTTCAGGTATTCTCAGACAAGGTTATGATTATATCGTCAGCCCCATTTCACAGGCCTTGCTAGTAATCCAATAATGTGGAATGTTAAGTACCTTCTCAGTGTTTGAAAGAGTTTGGGATGCAGTCCCCAGCTGTGATCAATGCTTTAGGGCCTGGCTTTGTTCTGGAGTGGGGGCATCTCGCATGTCGCAAATTGATGGTAAACTGCATAGTTAGAAAAAAGTAGTAATCTTGAACAAAATTATCCAGTCAGCAGATCGCAAAATTAGTCTGAAAAGCCTTAATGGGAGTGACTAAATTAATTGTAAATGTATGTATGGATCATTATTTTTTGATAGGAAGCAGAAAGCCTCATTCGTGAAGGACAAGAGAAGAAGCCAAAGTTTGAAGAGAAAACGGCACCTGCTCCTCCACCCCCAAAGGCAAAGGCACCGCCCAAGAGACCACCCCCAAAGGTTGAACCACGTCATCCAGAACCTGAGCCGGAACCTGAGCCGGAACCTGAACCTGAAGAACAACCAGAATTTGAACCTGAGCCTGAAGAGGTATTCAATTTTTATCCAAAAATGCTATCTTAATTTTAATGGGGTCAACATTCATCATGTTTTTTACTAGAATTTTAGTCCTACAGTAGCAGCACAGTGGGACAAAATAATATTGTTACCTTATAGTGTACCTTATACACTGTAGTGCAGGGGGACGTAGGGGGACCTTATAGTGTAGGGGGACATAGGGGGACCTTATAGTGTAGGGGACGTAGTCCCCGGGGTTGTGGTCTGACCTTATCTGGACGGGGGCATCTTTCACTTCCTAATAAATTGTAAACTGTGTAACAAGCAGTCTGGCTAAACTCCCCTGTAAAACATTGTAAATTAGTCCTAAAAAGCCTCGAGGGGTCGAGACTAATAGCTTCACTCACACTCAGCCACTCACTCACTCACTCACTCATAATTAAGCAGTGTGACAATTATTATTTCTTAGATCCCATGAGCCTTCTCTAGCTAAGTGGTAGGGTACATTGTATTTGAGCTTCAGATGGCAACCTCATTGGTTAGAGTCCTGTTTGACAATGGAGAACTACCAAGTCGTCATTTAAAAAAACTGTTTGTCGTTACATATTTCAAGTTGTTGTTGTTTTTTCCATTCCTTTGTTTTTGTTTATTTCTTTAGCAAGAGGCTGAGCCCCAGGAAGAGCCAACAGAGTTGTATGAAAATGTGGAGACCACACTTGAAGAGAACCAGCCAGGTTTTAGTGCTTATGACACTGTTGAAGAACAGATTCAGGATGAACCAGTTCAGAGGGAAGCTGAAGCAGCTGATGAACCCACTGGTTATGGTGATGAAGAACAGCTGTATGATAATATGGACATAGCTACTCCTGCACCAGCACAGGTAAAGACCAACAAGTTCAGCAACCAGATTGTTGCATGAAGCATTTAAGGGAAAACATGATTATGACAACTTAAGTGTTGCTTAACAAAATAGTTATAAAGTTGTGCTATCATTTATAAGTATTTTGGTATTCTTTATACATTAACATTGTATGTAATACTATTTGTTTGTGAAAAGTATCCTATGACGTGATTGCATGATTGAGATGATAACGAATAATAAATGTGCTGAAGTATAGGTAGAGGATATTACGTGGCTGCATAGGGATACAAATTTTATCTTTGAGTGCTGAGCTCTCACTCGTGAGAGATACTATCAGCACAAGAACATAAAGTTTGTATCCTCAGCAGGCATGTAATGTTCTGTATATTATATAAAATTGATGAAATGTCTAGATTAAAAACAACTTGTTTTATTCATTTTAGAGTTGGTGAAAAAGTGGTCATCAACCGCTAAACACACGTTTTGTGCATGAAAGTTATGAAAAGCAAAATAAAAAAATTTGAATCTGGTAGCGAAAAATAATTATTACTATGGTACAGCACAAAAGTATCTTACAGTACAAGGAAGGGGAAGCTAGATTTTTGTTGGCTAATCATGTTATGACATTGAAGATAATTTTTTTAGAAAAAGAATTTATCCTAGTATTTTAACAGTATCTACTGTATATAAATTATTATTGTAAATGACAATTATTCATTGTTTTTGTGTCCTTCCATTGTCAGATTCAAAACCACCCTTTTTTGTGTCTTTGTTTGGTAAATTGCAGAGGGAAAACAAAAGTACTTGATTGTTTGTCGTAAAACCCCTAGTTTTGTGTTGCTATCTTTGCCTCAAAAGCCATTTTTCTCCTCTTATTTTGTTTTTGTTTTTTGGCTTTTGTCTGTATTTGTCACAGAGTAAAGGAAAAACTGCAAAAGCCCTTTACGATTACCAAGCTGGTAAGAAATTATTTGCTCTTGAAAGCTTTTTGGTATTATAATATTGGCAACTTGCATGTACGGTGACAAAACTTGAAGTGCTTTTTCTCACTATTACACCGTAAGACAGATTGCATTAAGGGGATATTCACTGACTAGAGTAAATTATAGTTTTTTTATTTAACATAAGATTATTAATTGGCATTGTTAGTTTGTGCAATGAATGTGTGTGAGTGTTTGTGAATTTATTTGTGGCAGCATTGGAGGAAGGTGTTGTGTGCACGGAAGTGCTGTGTCAGTGAATGTGATTATAAACGCATGGGTTTTTTTGTTCTTGTATTTACAGTTTAATATGTAAATAGTCACATTAGGATTTGGGTTGTCAAAAAAAAAAGGTAGTAAGAGTACTTCCCTTATACTGCAAGTTAAGAGATGCTTGCTGCTTGTGAGTGGATAGCCCACTTTCGATACATATTTAAAATTCAGTCCAAAACAAAAGGCATCATCTCAAGGCTCTGGGGAATAAGTATAAGGATTTGTATGAATTTATTCCCTAGAGCCTCAAGATGATGCCTTTTGTTTAGGACTGAATTTTAATATATCATAAGTGAGGTATTCAGTTGTGACAGAGTGTCTCCAAAGAGCAGGTGAAAGGTAGGCTGACACCAGTTACTGTTATTAACACTACCAATGATGCTAGGCATCATTTATGTTGTATTTATTATTAAAGTTTTAGAGGCTTTCACCTCTGAATTGGCCCCCATTGACAAGTAAAATCGTGTGGCATTAGACTGAATAAACCTATAAAAAAGGTTAATCTTAGGAGAAAAGTGTTAAATTATTTGAAACATTTTCAAACTGAGTGTTTTTTGGCACTGCATTCATTCAGAAACTGAGGAAGAGATTTCATTTGACCCGGGAGACATAATCAGTGAGGTGGATGAATTCGATCCTGGCTGGTGGAAGGGACGAGCTCCTGACGGCCAATATGGCATGTTTCCAGCAAATTATGTGGAGCTGATTGGGGAATCAGAGGAAACAAAAATAGAACCAAACCCATCAACTGAAGAGGTACCAAATATTCTTTGTGTTTGCAAGCATTACTGTATTATTTTCATCATCATCATCATCATCATCATTAGTGTTATCATCATTAATATCGTTGTCATCACTATCATTTGTGACTATTGTCTTGGAAGATCAAGGCTCACCTACACCATACATCAAGTACATCACAGAACTCTTTTTCACGAAATCATTTAAGACAAAACTTATTCATTTATTTACTAGCTGCCTTGCTTCATCCCTCGTACACTTTAGGGACCTTTACGATGTAGCTTGGATTTCTTGGACTACAATCTATAAACTACCTAATTGTCCATTCTGGTTACTTGTAAGCGTGGTGTTACCCTGGGCACCAGAGGTTTTTCTCGCGTGCGGCGGAAATTTTCGGTGTCGGCCAAAGGCCGACACAGCTTCGGCCATAGGCCGAAGCCACGAGCGGCAAAGCCGCGAGGAAAACCTCTGGCACGGAGCGGTGCTTTTTACCGTCCCCGTTGACCTTTGAGCTTTTTTATCGGATTACATTTATGCCAATCACATGGACGTCTCACGTGGATCGGCACGTGAAGAAATGTCAGAAATGGGTTTCCAATTACAGAAGGTCAAGAGGGGTCAATTCTCCATTTTTCGTTCAGGATAAGCGCCTCAGGGTTTGCAAAGATGAACGAGTATTTCCCAGCGAGTGCGCCATCTTGGTCGGCATCATCCCCGGATAAACAAGTACATGAAATTCCCCGCTGTCGTAACTCCTTCATATGGCATTCGATTAGGGCATTCAACGGGCAAACAACAATCACAATTGCACTTTTCGGATAGTCGCAGTATCCCATTTGGTTAAGACGTAAACAAAGACCCGGAATAAGCTGAAACAACGATTTACCGGAACCGGTTGGCAAGACAGCAAGAACGTCCTTGCGTTGAATAAAATTAAATACCCCACTTGTTTGCACATCACTTAACTTCTCTACACCGTCAAAACTTTCTAGTACATTGCTTATACTTTCCTTCAGTGCCTTCCCCAAACTTTCACAAACCGCCATCACAACACTTCTGGCAGTACGCTTACGTGATGTCAACAATATTCTTTCACGTGCTGGTCTATTCTTGTCGACCAATTGTAGCGTCTGTCCCTCAGGTGGTCGTTCGGAGCCAATCAGCCGTCCTGTCCAAAATCTGGACCAACTGATCTAACTGAGCTAACGATTGGTTCGACGCTATCAAAGGAATGGCGCTCTGGTCCAGAGGCTTTTCGCGCGGGTCACTATAAAGACTTGACTGAAAACCGGAAACCGCGCTAGAAAAGTCTCTGGCACCCAGGGTAGCGTGGTGTTTGAGAGGGTACAAGCATAGAATGGAATTTAACTCAGAGTGGTCAAGCTTAAATAGTGTAGGGCACAGGCATTATGTGCATGTACTTGAGATGATTTTATTATTTTTTATCATTGCAGGAAACAGCTGGTTTATCAGCAAGAGCTCTATATGATTATCAAGCGAGTAAGAATAAGCCCATAACTCTTGATTAGTTGGTTACCATAATTAGTGTTTGGATCAAAATTAATCCTGAATATACTCTAATATCAATGGTTAGAGTACACGAATTTGTACATGTTTAATAAACTTAATTAAAGTGGAGGTGAATAATATTGTAAGTTGTGGATACACACAAAGACACTGGGTGAGGTAAATAAATATCCATTCCTTTCACAAGCACCGAGTATAGTAGGGTCATGCCTGAAAATTTTGTATGGGGCTTGGGGTGGGGGAGAGACTCACACACCCAAGAGGGATTTCCCAGGGAGAGTGTCTTCATCCTCCTACAGAACCCTGCCCCTTTCTTCCACTAATTAGCTCTGTGAGGCTGAATAGCGTACTAAACTACAAAATTATTTCTTGTACTAAGTACTGAAACAAAAAACCATTTTGATTTGTGTGGTACACTGTATGTACATGTAAATACCAAATTACCTTATGGTCTATTCATTAGCAGCAAAATAATTTTCTGTGTCAACTACAGATGGAATAAAGTCTTTATTAAACAGAATTCCTCACTGATGTGTCAAAATCTTTTATTTTTGTTCACAGCTGACGAAACAGAGATAACATTTGATCCGGGTGACATTATTACAAATATTGAACAAATAGATGAAGGCTGGTGGAGAGGTCAAGGTCCTGATGGACAAATTGGATTATTTCCTGCAAATTATGTTGAATTGATTTCTTGAAAAGTATTATGTTCATTGGCACAGCAATGTACACTGCATTCTCCAGTTTTTTGGACTACTTAATAAGTAATACCTAATTTAATTGGTAGTAAATTTATTTTTATACCTAGTGTGATGTGATTGAAGATTGAGTTTTTCACCTTATGTGATTAATCCTTTTTACACTTTGTATTATTGTCAAAAAGACTTGCTAAAATTCATACATCTTTTCAAAGAAGGGGGCAGTTATTTGGATGTCTTTGCTGGAGATCTTTCTCAGTGGCTATGCATCCTTTTGATATTGTGAAAATTTTGGTGATGTTGGCAGGCACCCTCTTGGTATATAATATGAAAAGTAATTTGGATGAAAGTAATTACAGTAGATTACAATCAGTACCAAATTTAACCAATTTCTTAAGACCAAGAGCTACTCGTCACACAACATCACGCATTGTTCTTTTCTAGAACAGTAATATTCTATTTGTTTGTATTTTGGTCTAAACAATAAATTTAAAAAATTCCAGCAATTATTTGTAATTTGAGTCAACAGTAGCACTTGTAAGCAATAGGTTTAAACAGAAGCACATACCCTGAAAGGGTGTAACTTGCAACTCTTTTCCTTGAAACCAAGCTGGGGATTTTAGGAAACCAATTTTATGCCCCCAAAAAATGCACGAGCTATGTTGCATCCAAATAAGGAAATTTAAACTGAAAAACCCCCAGCTGTGAACCAGAGTTAACACTTCAAGGTGATGAGCTTCTGGTTTAAAATAACAGCAATTTTGTCACACGACAGCAAATTCATAGCAGGAAGTAGACAAAATTATTTCAGTATAAAATGTAATGTAGGATTTCTATAACAATAATAATATTAATAATAATATTTACTAATAATTATTAATTATTGTAAGAGCAGAGCCTGTGAGGACTAAAATACCATATATTGTTTTATACTGTAATAGTGTTCTCAATAAAAGCAAGTAAGGCTCTAAAATGAACTCTCTATTTTCCCAAAAGCTTCCAGTAGTTTATTGTCAATTACCTCAGATTCCAGTTAATGTTTAGTTATAGTAATTGCACTAGTTAATATTTGAAGGAAAAGTTTGATGCCAAGGGAGAGTGGTTGAAACAGTTATTAAAATAACTGTGATGGAAAGATTACGGCCCAATTATCTCCACTTGACTGTTTGACTTGAGTGTGCTTAAGCACACTTAACCCATTGAGCCCTAGGAGTGGGACTTCATAGATTTTACATTATTGTCTAACCCCAGACGATTTTACTCATCAATGGGGGTGGTTTAGGTCAATGGGTTAGTTAAGCAAGTTGTATTTTTCCTTTGTATCATTTCTATCAAAATTGGACTGGCTCAAGATTTACCGCATTGCTCATCATTATTCCATAATGTGGACGCTACAGTGGCCAGGTGGACCTACTAGCCAGATTTTCAAGGGGACATTTGTACATGTTTCCTAGCAGTGCAGTGTGGTCATGAGCATGACGACAACCGCACTATTAAGTATTCCAGATACTACTGTTCGTTTTTGTGATAATAGTCTTTGACCAACATATAAAGCACTCCGCCTGCAACTGCAACAATAGTTCCTCCTTGAGCAGCAACTCTAGCTCTCATCATATATTGTTGCATCCTTGTGTCACCTCGTGCAAATGAAAATAGACCATATGTCAAGGCACCAACAGTAGCTACAGCACCTGTGTGAATTCGGAATCAAACACACATATTAACGACATTTATCAAAGAATGCAAAATCACTTCCGTCTAGCTCTTCTGATAAGCAAGACTATACCAGGGAGATTTTACTGGGTAACTGCCACTTTGCTTAGTACTGGGCTGCGTTCTTTGAAGAACAAGTTACAATACAACAGACGTTATTCTTATGCAGATGAGTGGCAGGGTATTTGGTAGTTTAGCTGATTCCCATGCATTTGTTCCAGAACGAAATTTTAAAAAGATATATAGTGAAATCTTGGAATTGATATTGGGTGCCTTTAAATGATCCTCAACCCATGCCGCAGCTCTCCTCTGGCCTAAAATAATATCAACATTAAGAGGAAAATAAATAAACGTTTCAAGTTGCCTATGAGTGAACACTCCGTTTTGCACGTTGAGAGATGTCACATCTTAGAGTCATGAACAGAGAGAGGCTTCTTAAGGCAAACGCGTGATACTAAATATGCAGTGTAATAGAGGTTCACTGCACCTTAGAAACGAGATTCTTGCAACTTGATATTATTACATAACGTTGACATTATATTAATCTCGATCATGTAAATTGCCAAGGAAGCTTGAACACTCACCCACGGGAACTAAAGGATTCTGTTTGAATTTCCTTTGAAGTTTTTCCCCCATAGTCTCGGGTGGAGGAGGGGGAGTCCATTCAAAAAATTTCTCCATGTTCTGTTTTTCTTCAGGACTCAAATCATTTTTCGTACTTGCAGTCGTATTTGTTTCCTTCTCTTCTGATCTTTGCGCTTGAGCATTTAACATCTGCTCCTTTATTCTCTTTGCCTTTTCCACTCGTTTCGCTGAATCATTTCTAGTAGGCTGGGTTTTTTGTTCTGTCTGTTCTGTCTGGTCTTTCCCTCGCAGTAATGGCGCCATGTTAAATTTGGGCGCCGCTATGGCACATGGGAATGATAGCGCCGATTTCTTCAAATCACCCCAATCTTACTCGTCTTTTTGCTCAGCAGAGAAAAGATGGCGGCGCCCTGTGTGTGTCTGGCCACTAGGGGATTTTTCTCTTGTTCTATTTTACCATCATTCCGGACGATTTCTTCATCAGTCAAGGCGAAAGGTATCTTGCACAAACTCTCTTTTTTTTCTCAATACGATGAATAGTTGGCCAACATTGCTCCGTTAAGGCTGAACTTTAGAATACCCACAGGCGCCCTATAATTTTGCAATGCATAACTATTGTTAAGTAAAAGAGCTTAACGGTGAAAAGAGTTAAAAATTAAGTTAAGTTGAAGAACTGAATGTCTTTTCTCAAGCAATAAACTTTCCCTACCTCAAATACGTTGTTCACTTTTGTTTTGTGTCGATTCATTGGCCATTGCTGATATAGTGAAGTCAGTACTCGTTTATATCCTCTGAAGCGAAGCGAAGGCTGCACACTCGTCACCTCCGGAGCCGAACACCACTCCACAGTTTGATCTCCCTTCACATACAAAAATCCTCAATCCCGATAAAATTCCCATTTCCATATATAGCCCAATGATATTCCCTCCACATACATATTAGTAAGTTCAGCTGTTTAGCAATCTTTTTATCTGTGACTGAGGTTGTGCACCTACCGAGGCATTGCGTGTGCCAAATGTTGAATTTCAATAGCTGCTCTGATTGGTTGGAAGCATTGCCAGTGCATGATAATTTTGACTGAACCAATCAGAGCAGCTAACAAAAGTGAACAACATATTCCGAGAGAAAGACGTTCAGTTTTTCAACTCAACTTAATTTTTAACTCTTTTCACCATTAAACTCTCTTACTACATAATAGTTATGCATTGCAAAATCGCATTGTGAGCTTGGGGTGGCTGTGGAATACCCGGCCACTAAATTTTGCAGAATGAGGACAATGTGCGAGCCAATGAGCCATGTGAGTCACACCGTTATTGAAACTGTTTTAAAGTGGGTGCGTAGCTGTTTATCAGTGCTATTTGAAATGGGTGTTTAGACTTAAATGCCGGCTCGCAGATTGTCCAGCCCCAATTTTGGATTGATATCTTCAAAAAAAACAGTGGTTGCTGGATATCCTAAAGCTGCTGCAAAGTGGGAATGCTGAACTAACGGAAGATGTTCAAGACGTTCCATCTTAACCCAACTCCAGCTTGCCACACTTATTACTCCAAACACCACAATTGTACACTTAGTTATAGGTGCGGATCCAGGATTTTTCCTTGGAGGGGGGTGCACCACACCACAGGTCATCTAGATCCGCCCTGGAGATAGTATACCGAAAAATTGAAAACTTGTGCTGGAGGAAATGTTGAAGCCTTTTGCTCTGGCTTTAAAACTATGTTTTCAATGTATCTCTTTTCCTCTAACCCTTTTTGTCTTTGTTTAGCCCTGGTTGTAAACAGCATTGTGGTAAATTTACCAGTGTTGAAGGCACATGTTAGAAGAATTTCCACCTACAAACTTCAAGCCAATGTATCACAAATTACCACCTGTGAGATGACTTTTCATTCAAAGCAACTCACCAGAGTCCAAAGTCTATATAAGTTTGGATCATTGACAGATTTTGTTAAACGAACTGACAGGTCACTTGGATCAAAGCGAATAACAAGTATGACTGCAAGATACATTAATACTAAGAGTAAGCTTGGGAAAAGGAAATCTTGCAAAGCGGTCACCAAGAGGTTCATAAGGACAGGGAAGGGGAAGCTGAAGAGATGGAGAGCTGGGAAAAACCACAAAATGATGAACAAAGGACCCAAGAGAAGCATGCACTTGAGAAAAGCAACTTATGCCAATAAGCAACAACTCAAACTTTTGAATAAAATGCTAAATGGCTGGTAAAAATGCCAAACTTAGCATGCCATGGGGGAGAAGATGATGGAATACTCCTCAAAAAGCTAGTGTATAATTTTTATTCCACGTTTTATTTTCCTTTTACTTTTGGTTCCCTTCATTGCCACAATGTCTGTTCATGAGAATAACAAAATTGGAAATTAAACCGTGCAGGTTATTTGAAAGAAACAGTGACATTCTGCTTCTTATCTGTGTTTTGACAGTAGATCTACCTGCGCTACTCCCCACTCCAGTGGGGATTAGTGCTGGCACAGTAAACCACCAACGGCTGGAAATTTGAGCCTAGGTACGGTAATGGCAGGATATTAGTAAAGATAGTGAACACTATTAATCTATGTTCTCTATTTCCATGCTTCCTGATGTGTTACGAATTCCTTCTCACTATGTACATTGTACTGCTACTGTATATTTACAGTTAATCATTTACATCTATACTACCTCTTCCTATGCTAGGACTAGGCTGAGCTTTTTCAATTACATCAAACTTTATTGGAAAAAGACTATAAATAAATAAATAAATAAATACAAACTGAATAAGAATGGAAATAGAATAATAAAGCCCAAAAGGAGAAGGCGTGAATGGGACACTCAGACCAATGCAAGGCGCCCACCATGATGATAAGAATAAGTAAACTAACTGTGGTGGCACGGACATCTCCGTGAGATAGACCACTTACAGGCCAGATCTACATCGTAAAGTTGCTTTAAGAGGGACATACAAATATTTATCAAAAAGGAGCCCGGGCCAGTGAACCTGTCGGGAATAGCTATAGATGATTTTCAATCACGTGATAACACGGCTATGTTGGTGCACAAAACAATAGCAAATTATGGCTCATGTTTTGCATTATAATATAGTTAAATTCCCAAAAGACTTTTTAATCTATTGTTCTGTGCACCAACATGGCTGCTGTGACTTCAGGTGAAAACCATCTATTCTTCATACAGTGTTCCACAATTTTACAATAAGAACAAAATATGATGCTTGGAAAGTGCAGGTCTTGCAGGCACGTGGGAAAGTACTGGGCAGGGTAGTTCCAAAACTGGTTTGGGTTGTAGCGGTAACCAGGTTAGCGCTAATACTGCTTCGGACAACTTACTTTCCTCTTACCAAAGTTTCAGCCCACCTTTTCCAAAGTTAAGACGAAATCCGATAGAAAATTGAGCAATTGCAGTTTTTAGTGGACAAAAATCTGGTACCAGAATAATTTTAAGTATTTTACAGTCCTTTTTACATTTCCTGAAAGCTAAAGATATAAATAGTTGCCTGAAATAACACCGAAAACAATTTTCCATGGGAACGAGAGAAATTTTGCAAACACAGGTAAAATTTCATCATCAGTTTCATTTCATCAGTACTTTCAAGTGTTTCTTACGAAGTTCAACAGTTGTTTTTGACGTTTGGTGTTGCTAGAAATGACTTTTTTTGCGAAGATATTTAAAACAGTCGTACAGAAGTTTGCAATACGATGTTTATAATCTTGGTACTAGGTTTTTGTCCACCTGTTACTCGAACTTCTGATGGATTCCGTCTTAATTCCCTTTTCTGCCCATAAATTGAACTAGAGAACTAAGGAGCTGTACAGCACTAACAGATCTTCCCAGAAAACAGCTCTGTTTTTGGAGAACTAATAAGTATATTACTGTTTAAGAGCACTAAGGTTATGGTCAGGAAGAGAGAGCGACTTTTGTCGCCGGAAAAGATTTTTTATCGACCATGCAGTCTTGACATGTACTTCTTCCGATTGAGCAACATTGGATTCCGAAGCCACGCTATCGCGAATCGAGCAGCAATCGTCTCCGACGGTATTGCCGGATTCGACGTCACTTTTCACGTTTTCCTTGACACGTGCAGTTACGTGAAGTGTTCCTTCGTCTTGTTCCATTCCCTCCGGTTTTTCTCTCTCTCCTTTCGGAGTTTCTCGTAAGAGCCCACTGTAAGTGCAGTTGATGTCAGGGTATCTGTCGTCGTTGTCTACGTCATCGATCCTTACAAGGTCGTAGGCTATGGCAACGCTTTGATGTTCAGTGAAAGTCGTCGCCAATTTGTCGTCGGGGTCTGAGTTCAACCTAACAGTACAGTAAGTATTAGACAGTTATCCTGGGCTAATATTCAGTTAAATTAGGCACGCATTGCGTACGTGTGGTAGCGCTCTAACATGTAGGCTTTGGCGGATTGTGCTAGCATAATTTTTGGCATAATTGGAGCAAAAAAGCGTAATTTTTTTAAACGAGCACTGCCACGGCATAATTAGCAAATTTTAGCACTTTTTGGAGCATAACTTCATAAAATTTAGTAAATATGGTGTGTTTTGTACAGAAACAGGAACCCATGACCCGGAGCCTACAGCTCCCATACTGAGCCTATGTAACAGCATTTTTACAGACCGATCTATTTTTAGACTATCTTTTCCCGAAAAAAACAAAGGCAGTTTCGGTTCGGTGACCCTATGACATCAGCTGTGGGAGTCTCATTCGCGGGAAATTCAATCTAAAAATAAATCGATGAAGGGGTAGTTTCTAAAGAAACTGTGGTGCTGCGTCGGTGGGGAAGTAGTATACAAAAATTTGGTTTTATCAACAGAGTTGATAATGTAAATTGGCCACCGTACAGAGATTCTAAAAGCTGACGTTTCGAGCGTTAGCCCTTCGTCAGAGCGTTAGCCCTTCGCTCTGACGAAGGGCTAACGCTCGAAACGTCAGCTTTTAGAATCTCTGTACGGTGGCCAATTTACATTATCAACTCTGTTGATAAAACCAAATTTTTGTATAAAAATAAATCGGTCTGTGAAAACGCCGTTACACGAACACAGTAGAGTTGTAGGTCATGGGTTCCTGACAGAAATAAATTAACTTTAGGTAGTATGTTCTTGCAATGCGTGTTTTAGCTTTGCTAATAGTAGTATTGACTTTGTTATGACATGCTTAGTTTTGGCGAATTCTACGTGCGCTGTTAACCTTTTGGAGGAATCTGGTACTCTGGTTTCCCATCCGGCTTCAGGCGGGGATTGTGTAAGCTAGCACAACTGCCATACGACTCCAACATTTGGTGCCGTTATTGCGCGCCTATATGTACAGAATATACGTCATTTTGTGAGCATAATTTCGGAAATCAGGAGCATAGTTTGGGAATTCTGGCATAATTTTGGCATAATTTGGCAAAATTTCGAGCACTGCTAGTATGCTAATATGCCGCTTTTAGGAGTACAATCCGCCAAGGCCTACTAACATGGCGCTTTATTCAATAATTGTCAAATGAGTTGCGTTTTGTCTTAAAGGAGATTCAAGTTATCTTTGTTTAATATGTAGCTCTAATAGTACACGATATCGTTTTGGTACCGTATATCATTATAGTGCCATTGTAGATGTGTTAGGTAAACAGCCCCCTGAGAAGACATGTGGTTAATAGTAAAATAGTTAACCCAAAAGATGAAGAAAATAAAAGGGGATCGAGAAACATTGGCTTCGAGGCTAACATGTTGATCATTTTCAAGTTCCTTAACAACTTCTTTTTCACCACAATATCAATTATCTCTGAGCGTCTGACAAAAATTCACTGAAGTTAAACACTGTCCGGCGTGGTTAGTATTTGGATGGGAGACGTCAAAATATACGACTTGCTGTCAGAAACACAGGACCGAAAATTCTATTTTAACGTTCAAAATGCGAACTAAGCGAGGTGCAGATTTTGTTAGCCTGCCTTATGCAAAACAAGTATTGATGCAAAAGTAAATGAATATTGATAAACAGTTTTTAGGAATAGCAGAAGGAAATTTTCAGGAAGTTTCGATCGAGAATAAAATATTTTTCCATCAGCAACAAAATTTGAGACATGAAAACAACTTAAATTTTGAACTGAGAATATAAAAAGTTGCCATCAGCGAAAAAAATGTCCGGAGATTTTTGTTAAGTTCAATTTTTCGATTGCAGTTTTGGCTGCACAAGTGTAAATCGTAAAATCGAAAGTGACATCGAATTCAGCGGGCGCCGTGATCAAGTTACATCTGAGTCAAAATGATGGCAAGACACCGGGTTTTGTTTTTGTTAATTTGTTTTTTTTTCTTTCAAGTGTAAAGATTGACAGGAAAAGTGCGAATTCAACACAAAGATCACAATCGCCAAACTGCATATTTTGTTTCTGGAAAGTCAAACATTTACTCTCTTTGACGAGGTTATTTATCACCAGGTAATACCATCGTTTTGGAAATAGCAGCTGCTTTATTATTCTTAAGCGTCACAAATTCTTGCCGATTTTGGGGCTCATTTTGTTGAAACTAAAGCACGCTTCCAACAGATCTGTTTATTTTCGTGATTTATGCACGCTCTGCGGACTTACACTCTTACAACCCGGTGACATGGTGTGTAGTGCACTGTGTAAGTGCACTACCACAAAAACGAACGAAGCAATTTACACAAAACCTTTAAATATTGGGGTAACTAAAATACCAAACGTAATAAAAACCAAAATTGCAGGTGTTCTGGGAGATATTTGGGGCGGATCCAGGGGAGGTTCGGTCGAACCCCAAAACCAGAAGGTAAAACATTTAAACAGTTGCAGTCTCTGAAAAAAAACTTGAGTGGACAATCAATCGCTCACACAAAGCTTGTTTGAAACAGCTAAAAAAAGGGGTGATTTTATAGATATTAAACCACCTACAGCCAAGTCTTAAAAAATTCAGTGGAAATCATATTTCCGTGATCTTAATTGTAAAATCTCCCGTGAGGGGAACTCCGTGTACGCAACCTTAAACGTCCGCTCCGACCCCCTTCCCTTCATCTGAAGCCTGGATCCGCCGTAAGAAGGACTAGACAGCTCTTTGTCGAAGTTTCAAGCGTAACTCATGCAATTTTAAACATCTCTCCATTAAAAAAACGAAACAAACACCATTAAAATAAAAGCATTTGTTCATTTTCTGGAAAATTCTGTGATTTTGTTAACAACGCTCCGTTTATATACACGTGTACCAAAGAAAAAGGTTACGATAAAAGGGAGATTAAATGTATCCTACAGAGAAATTTTCTAGGTATCGCAGAAAAAAAACAAATAGAAAGGTTGTTTTTCAATAGCTCATAGCCGTGGGCAGTGTAAGGGTCTTTTTTAAAATGGAGACGTTTGTGGAGAATGATGAAACTTTGAGATAAATACATTTGCAAACGCTATTGATCCAGTCGGTTTGTGTCCTTATGGCATTTTAAAGAAGTCAACTTTGATATCGCTTTGCAGCAACCATAACTACGAACTGTTTCACATCAGACCCTACACGGCTCAGTTGGTCAGTGGTCTTCTCAGTCGACACACACCCTGCTGTCATAGTTACCTTGGAGAAGAGATAGCGGAGGCCAATTTTGCTCCAATGGAATCGGTTGGAAGAATTCCTGAATAGAAACGAAAAAGTAAGAACAAAACTAAGCCCATAAGTAGTCAATCAGGCTTACGCAAGTTAACTAAGTATGAAAAATAGACCAGTCGTAAGCAGTTTTGACTTGCTCATGCAAACGTGTTTTCCTGCCGAGCATCGGCTGCACGAATATGCGTTGCGTTCTGATCGGCTCATTTGGTAACCCGCGTCTATATCCATTGTTAAGTGTTTTTTTTATAAACGTCTGCCGTTAACTAAGTCCAACTTAGTGTGCAAGCTGAGCGTGGTTAAACTTAAAACTGGGTGTTAACTTACGCTGTTTCGATGTTCTGTCTTTTGATGATTTTAAACCCTGTAAATGCGTGGGTTTTCGCAACCATGATTTTCTTTCGTCCTGAAACAAAACAAAATCAATCATTCCACATCAATGATCCAGTTTGTTTTAGTGTGAACTTTTCCTCATAATTTAAAAAAACAGATTCATTATATTCATTTATTTTGGGTCTGTGAATTTAGCCAAAGTATCCACTTTGGAAGCATAAAAATTTAAATACCTCCCATAAGATGTCAGTCTTTTTCTCTTTCACTCGGTTGTTATTTAAGTTAACTACTTCCCCACCGATGCAGCACCACAGTTTCTTTAGAAACTAACCCCTTCATTCATTTGTTATTTAAGTTTGTTCATAGCTAATTGTTTATTTATTTTTTACAGTTTTACGTATAACCGATACTTACCTTTCTGGATTTTAAGGTGGAACCTAAACTTTCTCCCCTTATAACGCTTCTCGCTTTATTAACAGTCCCTGTAAAATCCCTTTGTAAATGGTCTTCATGAGCGCCATTATTGAAAAAAATCAGGTGCTTGGTAGAGTCGGAGAGTATCTGACCGGTTAATTCTTCTTCATTCTGTTCATTATCTAATGAGCCTCGCTCCATGATTTTCAATGAATGAATTTCAAATTCTAAATCGTCTTTAATCATGCTTGTCATTCTAAATTCTCTTTGAAGTTTCTCGTACTTCATTTTCATTTCTTCAAGTTCCTTCTCTAGGTCATCTTTCTCAAGAAGCGCAACATCCAATGCATTCCGCAGTTCAGCTCGTTCTTGTTTTACTGAAACTAGAAGCGTAGCCGCTGCTTTGCGATCGAGTGCTGTCTCTTGGATATTATCATTCATAGACAACTTCAACTTTAACGCCGCTAAGCCATTCTGGAGATCAGCTATAGTTTCTTTTAAAATATAAGCTTCTTCTTGGAGAGCAAAGTTTTCAGCTGTCAATTCTCTTAGCTCAAAACAAATATCGCCCTCCATCTTTCTGTTCCAGTCATTTATTCTAGGGGAGAAAGCGCCTTCTTCGTTTGCGTCGCAGTTATGTTGCTCATCCGATTTAGCTAAAAGTTTTAACTTGTTCTTTAACCTAAGCTGTTCCTCATCCAATGTAACCAGTTGTTGTACGTAATATTCTATTTCCTCCAAGCGAATTTTGTCAGCGTTCGTGTCTTCAAGATCTTTTTTCAGCTGAGCTTTCTCGGTTTCTAACAGATGGATCTTATTTTCGAACAATTTTGTTTGATCTAAACTTTTCTCTTCAACCTCACCACCAACCAGAGAACTCTCCGTAAGGAATGGTTTCCCGGGGATATCATCTTTTAATGCGCATGTCTCATTTTTCGCTTCACCCTCTAAACTCAGTATCTTCTCTTCCAAGGCAAATTTTTCCTTGTAGATAACCAGCAGCTTTTCTTGCAAGTCAATGATTCGCTCTTTGGCTTCCCCGAGCTCTACCTCCAACCTCAAAGTTTCGTCATAGTAGCTAAAGGAATTTCGTCGTGGTCGTAAATTCTGTGGAGACACTCGCACCGTCGACAGCTCGGCCTCGAGTTTCGTGCTGTCTTCGCGAAGGGATGACAACTGTGTTCCGAGATTTTTAGTCTGTATGTTAGACAGCGTGAGTTCAGCTTTGAGTCTGACAAGCTGCTCCTTTGCGCGTGTTAACTCGGAGTTCAATCTGTTATTCTTCTTGTTTGTCGAACGCGTTCCGCTGCCGTTATGTGAAGGTAGCCTTTGTCTTGAGATAACTTCGCTTCTGTTATTTTGTGCATATTTTAAGGCAGGCAATCCTTGCAGGCATCTTAAACTATTAATCTCCTTTATCATCTTATCTCTCTCTATCTCGTACCCGTTTGCATACTGCTGAAGTTCCTTGCAATCTTCCATTGCATTTGTCAATTCTCTCTCCTTGAGCTGCAGTTGGCTCTTCTTCTCCTCTTCACACTGCTCAGTTTTCTCTTGCAGTTTTTTCTTGAAGATGAGGTTTTCCTCCTTCGCCAGTGCTACTTCTCGTTCAACTTTCTCTACTTTTTGGCGCAGTGTTTCTTCTTGTGTTGTTTTATCTTTTTCAAGCGCTTCTCTTGCTTGCTTCTCTTGATGAGCCTCAAATTTCAGAATTTCAATCTCTTCTTTGAGTTTCGCGTTCTTAGAGGTACACTGAAGTAACTGCTGGTCCAATTCATAGCATCTTTCCGTCATTTTCCTACTTTCCTCTTCAAATGTTTTAACCGTTTCTTTTAAAACTTCTCTAGACCTGCTGTAATCCTCACAGCTTTTTGCCAGTGTGGCATACTCGCCCCGAAGCATCTCTAACTCATTTTGAAGACCAACATTCTCTTGCTGAATAGTAAGTAGGTGAAGAAGTTGTTCCCTAACAACAGTTGCTAAGTTGACCTTCGCTGCAAGACCATTTTCGCCGACGTTTTCGCTCAGGCAATCCGAGTTGTCCTCTCTGTTTCGTTCCAGTCCCTTCATGAGCTCTTCTTTATTCATTTGAAGCTTAGATATAACTTTGTTTTGCTCATAAACTATGATTTCCAAGCGGTCGCTTCCGACCCCATGGCCAGACTCTTCATTTTTTGGAAACATGCCAGTTTCCTCCGCCAAACGACCACTTTCTTCCACATGCGATTCATTTTCGTTTTCCCCGTTGATTGACAACGCAGTCAACTCTTTGGCAAAACTCGTCTTCTCTTCGTTAATTCTGCGTCTGATGTTATCAAGCTCTGTTTTCAAGCGGGCGTTCTCAATCACCACAAGAGACCATTCTTCGCCAAGACGTTCGTTAATAACTGCTTTCAACGAGGAAATATCAACTGAATCGTTCGTCTGAGCAGCCCAGGCAGCCTTTTCCAAAGAAAAAGAAGAATCTTCTTGAAGCGATGACAAAATTTCCTGACATATTTCATTGTCTTGAAACTTGAAAGGAGACAATTCACTGCAACCGGTATCCCTGGAGTCCGTTTGTACGTAATTTCTGCTTTGATGGATCTCGTTTTCTGTTCTATTCTCCTCCTGCAATGGAAGAAAAGGAAATCTTTATCATTGCAATCTACCATCAACCGCAGGATGGGCCAGAAAAAGAATTGAGGAAGGCAAGGAGTGAAACCAGCTCTGACCCTCTCTCTCCCACTCTCTCTCTCTCTCTTTCCTTCATACAGCGCTGTGCGTGGCGGTATGTGACAGAAAGAGAGATCTCAGACTGCAACTGTGCAGCAAGAGCAGTTAAGAGCATGATTGGGATATACGAGTTGGCCTTCGATTTCTTTTGAGCACGCCAAGGACACGCCCGTTACACCAGACCCCACCCACTTTGGAGCAAGGTCAAACTTGATTCACTTCCACAGAAAAGGGGAAAAGTGATGGCGTAGCGGTGATAGCAAGCCTCCCACCCGTTGTGTCCCGGGTTCGATTCCGGGCTCGTGGACGTTTGTTGTTGGTTCTCTACTCTGCTCTGAGAGGTTTTTCTCCGGGGTCTCCGATTTTCCTCTCTCCTCAAAAACCAATGATTTCTAAATTCCAATTCGATCGGATTCATGACCTCCCCGAAAACCACTTTCGAGTGAATGGAGCTTCCTGGGTAAATGTCATTAATCATTATAATAATTCTTATAAAACAATATTAACATCTGTAAATCATCAAAACGGATAACTGAATCGAAATTTTTGGGTTCGAAGACCAATAAACCAAGTTTAAGGCGCTACGGCAGTGCCTCGTGCAGGAAAATCTTTGCTGACGTTATTCTTTACTTTATGTCTTGTTAACATAAACCGAGTTGCCTCCGCGACTTGGTATTTTATGGTCATCGAAATATTAGCTATTAAAACTGGCAAACTGTCTGGTGGCAAAAGCATTAAGAAGGCCATACATTCTTTGAAATATTGTATCTTTTAACCAAAGTTGCAGAAAGATTACCTGATGTATCCGGCTCATATTTTCACGGATCGCAGATTATGCAATGTACTTTGAATAAAAAGTGATGATTTTTGTAAATTGATAAAAATACGATACGAGTTTCCATTCTTTATCAGTTTACGAACAGTAACAAAGCATTTTCAAAATGTGTGACAGTTTCCTTACAAAACGGTAAGTCAATCGATAGCAGATTTCTCATTTTTTCCCATGCGTTCCCGAAGTGCAGGGTCTAATAGAGCCATAACACGACTTAGCATTTTTTAGTTTATTGAGTATATTATCATTATACAGTATCGCAAAATAAATGAGTTACAATGTGTTTACAAAAGAGAGGCAAATGTACAAACAATATGAAAGGCCAGGGTACAATTATGGAAGAAAGTTACGGGTAACTCAACACTGGACAACTTCTGGGGAAAACTGTAATTGCCCTGAGCGGGATTTGAACCCACGCCCCCCTGATCACTAGTCGGGTGTGATGACCACTACACTATCAGGACAACCATGGCTGATTGATCACTTAATGTGTGGCATTTACGTGGGACTCCCTAAGGGTCAGTTTTTCTATGTGATAACGCTGGATCAACATGTGATTTACAGGCAGACAAGGGTAATTAATGTAAAGAGTCAGTTAAGTAGAACCCTTGAGCCAACAACGTATCACCCCCAGGAGGATCGCCAATGGATTCACAGTCCATGGATTCACAGCATGGTTGTCCTGATAGTGTAGTGGTCATCACACCCGACTAGTGATCAGGGGGACGCGGGTTCAAATCCCGCTCAGGGCAATTACAGTTTTCCCCAGAAGTTGTTCAGTGTTGAGTTTCCCGTAACTTTCTCTCAATTTCTCCTCATCGTGGACTGTGAATCCACTACTTAACTGACAATTCAGCAAATAAAATCACTAATTTAACTAGTAATAGTTTTCAGTACATCTGCCCCCGCCTAACATAGTATGAAAGGCAGGTGAGGTACTTTTAAATTATATGCTGAACATGTCGCTCCTGTTTCCGATTCAGTTGCGTCTGACAAATCGTCGCCCCTGTTTCTGATTTGTGTCCGGACAAGATCAATTTCTGAGCCAGGCAACTCGATTTGCATCAGATCTGCTTCAATATTTGACTTTTCAATCGCTAACCCGAACAACACTTTGCTTCTCCTTGCGCGGTCGCGTAGAACAATACCAATACCAATACCACTTGCGCGCCCGTTTAAGCAATAGAGAGCTTTAGATTCTACGACGAGGACGAGAACGAGTACGAAATTTGACTGTCCGTTTTTACCGAAAGTACTTAGAAGATTTATAACCCGGACGATTAATCTTACTCTTTGTTAGCAGTGTAGGTTGCTCAGTTATTCTTACTGCTGGTAACTGAGCCTTTTTTCTGATCGAAAAATTCCAAAACTGCTACCGTGTTGTTGACTTGTTGTGACATGACAACATTTTTGCAAAACCTCGTACTAAAATGACGACGGTATCACGTTTTTCCCGCCAAAATGACTCTGGTTTGCGCGCGCTCACTATTGTTCTATGAGAAAATCTCGTAGTCGTAGTCGTTCTCGTCCTAGAATCTAAAGCTCTCACCGCGCCCGGTTGAACAAATCGAGATTGATCCCCTCTCAATATCTACCAATTTATACATTTACCCTTTTTACGCGGGGACTTCTAGGTTGCCTCCTCGGGTTTTGGCGGGGGCAAAAATCTATAACTCTAAAATTATTAAAACTTACAATTACTCGCGTGCATGCCCTAGCTTGTGTGAAATGCTTTCATAGTGGGCCGCCATCAGCAATCTTTTTCAGTAGTTAAATTGACCTAAATACATACAGCTTCGCGTCTTGTATCCAATCTGGAACAACCAGCTGACTTTAAGACCACATTATACGATGTTCTTGGGTATATTACTCGAAGGGAACGTTTTTGGATCTTCTCATGTTCTTCCGATAGATAAGAAGGTAGAGAGTAGTGCTATACTGCACAACAATATTCTTGGACGGAACGAATTAGAGATATAAACAGATAGATATTAACTCATCCAGGAAATTTCCCCCTCGTTTCAATGAACGGAGTGTATGTAGGTAATTTTGATGCTTGACGCCAAGGGACACATATAAACAATATGACCGACAAAAGGCAACTGACTTTCACGATGGCGTCATTTGACTACAACTACCAAAATAAAGTTTGGTTTTCTTTTCTTGTTTAAATTTTTTATTCCCATTGGGGTAAAAATAACAATAGCTCTAATAAGCACGACACAAGCAAAACCTGAAGTATTCTGGTACTTGTAGTGAAATGGTGTCAGCATGCAAATGTCCTAATATGGCGTTTGTCCTCTTAAAATTGGAACTCTCGTTTAGTTATGCTCAGTTCTTGTGACTGCCCAAAGCTTGACATTAAGAATCACACAAAACCACCGAAGAACTTGTCAGAAGATTAGGAATAAATATGCACGAAAAACAAAAAACAGCGAAACGTCTAACACTTCCAACCGATTACACCGAAGGATCTGATTGCACGACATTCTTCATAATAATTCCCTGTCCCCTTCTGAAAACTTGTTCACGATTCGGCGATGAAATCCCTTCTCAATAAAAAAGTTAAATTAAAAGAACAAACGACTTTATTAACATTATTTAAACGATATCAGAAAAACCCTTAGAACCAAAATGCATTACAATCAATTCCCCAAGGCTAAGAGAAAAAGAAACTATAAAGTCCATGTTAAGTTAGTCCCTTACGTGCCCACCCCTACAATCCTGATGAAAAACTAAAACTGTTTTGAACTTTAACACAAATATATGCATCTAATCTGTAACATGAAATCCACAGGGAGGAAGGGAGCACTTAGCTTCCAAAGGTGGCCCGATTCGATTCCCGAACTCTACGTCATATATACATGTGGGTAAAGCTGCTTGGATTTCTACTCTGCTGCGGAAAGATTTTTCTCCGGGTTCTTCGCTTTTCCTCCTTCACTGAACAAACTACAATTTGTTTCACTTTAATTTGATTTAATCTTATGTGATCTGATTCGATTTACGCGGTCTCGCCGATTAGTAGGGTACTGTCTTGTGCTCAGCAAGTTGAACTTGAGACTACTGACAAGTGATTATCGTTATTATGATTCAGTTTATTACTTATATCCTGCAACACTTATCAACAGGTTGTCTTGTTCAATGCCATGTTTACTTTTCTCTTCTCTTTCGCACCAAATGGCAGTTTCTGGTCAGTTACCGTTCCTTGATGGGAAAAGTATTTGTTTGCCTGATTTACGGTCCTCAACATAAAATTTTGCTCCATGCAATAACACTTGTGTCGCGAAACATGGTATTACATCCCTTGGCAATTTCTTCATCTGTGGTCCGTCCCCAAAAGTTTGATCCATTATGGGGAGCCCATCATACGGAGCTTTTATCTACACTTATTCCTTGAGTCAACTCTTTCCCGAGTATATTGATTTTAGATCGGCTTTTTCCCGCGAAAAGTGATATATTTCCAAGGCGAAACGCGACAAAAAATTCCAGCGTGATGTGTGTTTGCTGGGTTATATGACGTAAAACAATAACATTGTCATAGCGCTGCTTTGACTGGGCTTATAACCTCGAAAACCCCACGAGAGGCGTTTCATTATTAATAATTCTTCTCGAGAAAGGGTTGACCTCAAGGCCTAGTATGAAAGATAGAAGCTCCATTTGATGGGCTCCTTCGTGAAAAACTTCGGCAAGTGTCAAAAAGTAGACAAGAGAAAGGACGTGTCAACTCACAAAGACTTTTAACTCTAATCGTCTGGTCGCGTAGAACCAAAACACTCTTGTCGGAAACAATGAAACGTCAACCAAACCACAAGAGAAGACGCGAGGACCATGCGAGAACCATGCGTTCGGAAGGCTCCTCTGAGACATGAGGAGATCAAGAACTGTTGCTCAATAATTGCACAAGCATCCAAGGACAGAAATTGACAGCGCCAGCTGATAAGAAGGTCTTTGAAGGATTGAAGAGCTCTTAATGCATCTATGCACAACTGAAAACTGAAGTGAAGACGAAAGCGACGGACAGGAGGTGTGAACAAAAATGTAGGTCCGCAATACGAATCGAACACCAAAGTCTCTGTTTATCCTGGATTTTTGTAATGTACTGGTTTGCGAGTCCTTAACTTCATATAGTCCCAAAATGTTCTTGACGGACCCTGACAAATTGATAACACTCCGTTGGAGTTAAAGCATTTCCAACACATTGCGGCAGTTCATAATAAAGCGAAAAGTCAACTGACCAAATTTTTCTTCAGTGCGAGTTGAGAGTCAAAAACATTCTACTTGAGCAAATATTACTTCACGTTTTCTGGAAGTTGCAAACAAGTCATGTCAGAAAAGAATGGGGCTTTGTTGATGCTGCAAAGCTGTCTGTCAGTTTCCTTGTCATCATTTTGTTGTGGCTTCCATTTTGTTAGTCGTTGCCATACCATCAATCTTAACGTATGTCTTTTTATGTCGCGTTCTGTATCCTATCTGTGCCTGCACGTCAATTTGTCGTCTCGCATGCAGATTCTTAGTTAGCGAAGAACTGGTAGGCTACAATCTAAAACGTCAGCACTCTTACTTGTTTGGCTATAAGTCCATTATCACATTCTAAACAACGGTTCTTGATGAAAGCATTGATACAGAACATAACGCCGACATCATGGTACCATATGGCAAAACAACGTCAGGTTAAAATATTGACATAAAATTATACACATCTGAAAACGAAAGGAGCACTAAATAAAAACACTGTGGATGTCAGTGCGATTTCTTTATTTAGCAGTCTACCATTCTCGTCACCAGAGCCTCGGATCGACCCAAGACTCTGGGAAACTCTATGTAGGAGAACATGCGCCGTAGGGCTATTTGAACCTTACGGTACCTGCTCACTCCTCGTGCTAACATGAACGCACCAATTAGAGACGCTTTTGATTGTTCTTCACGAAAACCAATGAGAAGACACTTTGCTTCAGGGTTCCCCAGCGCTCTTCTCTCCCTCAGTCAAGAGAAGAGCTCTGGGGTCGAGATCGAGCAGTCTACGTAACCGATCACACGCATGCGTACCGAAAATATTAAAATCAAGAGAAAGGGAGAAAACAGTATTCACCATTTCACATGCGACTCACCTTCACAGGTGTTAGCTCGCTCCGAAATTGTTCCTTCTTTTCCTCGTCATCGTGTTGCTGGTTTTCAGTATCTTCCACCGATGTTGAAGTTTGAACCAAAATAGTTTCAGGATTTGCGCTGTTGTATGTTTGAAGTTCTTGTTGGTTGTTTCTTTCACTGATCATGTTGTGAAGTTGAAAAACGGACGACAAATCATCTTCCAATTGCTCTTTGCCTTTCTTTACCATGGTTAAAATTACGGAGGTTTCGCCTAGTTTCCCATTCAGGTTCTCGGCTTCGTTTTTCAAAATCTGAATTTGTTTTCGCAGAGTTTCGTTTTCGTCTTCCAGCACATTTTTCTGCTTCTGAATGTCATGGCAACGCCTCGCAATGATGCCATTTTCCAAAACCAAAATTGTGTTTTGAAGTGCCTTGTCTATGATCACGTGACTATGACAGTGATCAAGGAGAGAAAGGGCTCTTGCCGCATTAGGTAGATCTTCACTGTTCTGTGCACCTAAAAACACATAAAAACTATAATGACGCAAAACAAGCTCATCGTATCTCTCAAGATTGGAGAAATCATTGTCTATTCATTTCTAACCAATGAAGTTCCGCGTGGATTTAAGCAAAAATGTCAAGCTGTTACTCAAGAAGCCCAGTCCTTTATGAAATCAATCAAATCAATGAATATTTAACAAATAGATTCCATGTTGCCGTGCGTCTGTTCAGTAATAGATCACAGATGACGTCAAAATGTGGTAAGAACAAAAAAGTGGCACACGAGGCGATAGCCGAGTGTGTCACTGATGTTCTTACCACATTTTAACGTCTTCTGTGATCTATTACTGAACAGACATGGAATCTATTTGTTTTATATAATAAAGAATTAAACTTTATTCGCATAAAAGCTGATGGTGGCGTCAATCGTGCGTCTGTCCTCTAATAGATCATAGGTAAGAACCAATCAAAATGCGAGAATAACTGGGTTATTATATAAACGCGTATTGCGAGCAAACATTACACATCAATCTTTTTCACCTTCCCCAGTTGTATCAAGCGCCACGGAGACACATTCGTCTCTTGCGCAAGAGGACAGGGGGAGGTTGCATATTGTACTGGCCAAGAGGATATGAAAATTTTCATAAGTAAAGTTATACTATACACAACAACAAATACTGAAACAAAATTTACAGTATTTTATCGTCAGCCTTTTAAACAGCAGTTTTGTCATGAAAACAATGTAAATGGTTACAAAGCTACTGTTTTCATTACCACACTCACCCAGAACAGCTTCTCTTCGCTGCGCAAAGTCTTGAATCATTTCATAGACGACTTTCTTGTTGTCTTTGCATAAATCATTGCTCTCAGAATCAAATTCAAATGCTTTCTTCAAGAAATCCAAAGCCCTGGCATCTGCACTGTTTTTAAGCGAAACCAGATTCTCTCGGAGGATGGAATACTCGTCATTTTCTTGAAGCTTCTCTGCTTTTGCCGGAATATGAACTTCATCCCGTGACTCACAGGTTGTGTCGTGACACAGTGACGAAGCAACCACCTTATCATCGTCCGTTTTATTAGCCATGTATAATGACAAATCTTCAGAATTACACAACGATAACTCTTGCTCAAACAAATGTTCAGACCCAAGCAGGAGTCGAAGACTTTCAGACGTTTCCAGCATTTTTTCACCCTTGGAATTCATTATGTTAACATATCCTTTGAAGAGTTCCAGAAGAAGATCTGAATTTTCAAGAATCTTGGTTTTGATCGACGCCGAGGTAACACCGGTTTTCAGTTCCGGAGAATCAGGAAACTCGTCGAATGAAAGCTCCTTGACCGCGTAAAAAAGATGCATAGAAATTAAGTCCATAAGCAAGGCGCTCTTACTTCGAAACATGTCTTCTTGCAATCTGCATTTGGTGATTTCTATTTCGCCCTGCAGAGTCTCCTTCTGCTCTTTCTCGTTTGCAAAAACGGACTTTAAACTTTCCATGTCGCTCTGTAAACTTGATTGCTGTGAGTTAACAAAGAAAAACAATGTCTTCAAAATCCTTGTTTACAAAATTACACATGCTATTATCATGACAGTGAGGCAAGCGACTAAAGTGGTGGAGAAGAAGCCTGGTAAATCCAGATTTTTTGAAAGACCTTCCACGCTCTTTAAATTCGCTGTTATTAATTAGTGTAATTATCATTTCAAGCTCAAATTACCACATACAGCTGTAACCGCAGATCAAACAGAGGACAATTTTTCATTTATTCTCTGTCGTAATTTCACTTGTTATGGGGTATAACAAATACTCGTCAATAACCAGCTCCTACATGACTTGATAAGTCAACCACAGACCAGTGCATGTGTGCAGTGCAATCGCAGTGCCTCCCCTTTTTTACTACTTTGCAATACCTTAAGTTGCTTATCCTTATATTCTCTATTTAAGTGCTCTCTGTTAGCCAGCGGCATTAGTTTTGGAATGTCAAAGAGTGAACAATATATTACCTGATTCTCGTACAGACTCTTCACAGACGCTAAAGCTCTCTCTGCTTCAGCCATGGTGTTTGCTACTGTTGCCTCTGCTTCGTGTTTCATTTTCTCGAGTCTGTTCTCGTACGACCGTTTCAACTCCTCCAGATCTTTATCTGTTATAAAAAGGACAAGGATGTTTGCTTTCTCCTCAGTGGCATCAAGGTTTTTTACAATATTTCAGTTCAATTGCAACACTAGAAATCACAAGCTTAAGCACAGACGTTTTCCAGCAACGGACGGCACCCGGGAACCGCTTTCCCTTTTAACTTGTCTTGATACCACCACAAGTGTTTCGCCCCCAGGTGAATGTCTACACTATTAACGACTGACACACCCCTGTGAAGCTACTGCCAAAAATCCAAAAGATACAATTCGTTTTGCTGTCTGTCGCTTAACCCTTTTGCTCATAGTACTGGTGGTCTGACTCTTTCACCTTTGGAAGTCAGACTGGCGTAGTGCAAATCAACCACTCCTCCCACCGTAGGTGGATAGAGTTTCAGTTGATCTCGACCAGACTAAACTGAAGCTTCTCCTGTCCCCCTCGCCCGATCAAAACCGTCTCCTGCTAATTACATCTGGTTATGATGCTGTGCTGCAGGAGAGCAGAGACCTTTGTAGTGAATGATTTGAGCCGTACATGTCGCAATTCAGGCCATTGCAACAAGAAAGGGTAAATGGCAGGGCTAGATTAGCAATTCTGAACGCGTTTATTCAGTCATTCATCTCTGACAAAGCAAATAGTTTATAGTTACATAACTAAATAGAGCAATAGAGAACGTTTTGCGTGTTTCCATAGCCTCATCTAAACACAAGGGGGAGTTGGGAGAATTCGAGACAGTTATTCAAACCCGAGACGCAGTCGAGGGTTTGCATAACTGTCTAGAATTCTCCCAACTCCCCCGTGTGTTTAGATGAGGCTATGGAAACACGGAAAAAGTCCTCTATTGCTTTTAAAAATATATATCTGTCAAAGATAATTCGACAAATGAAGGAAAATGCTATTTTTTTTACTTCTTGATTGAAACAGATTTTCTTGATACACGCTCATATTTTTACCAGCCAATCAAAACGCGCGTTTGACAATACATAACCAATCAAAATTCGTGTAATGTCACAGCCGTGTTTCCATACTCTCATCTAGACACAGCTATTGACCAATGAGAGTGCGGGTACTATCCTAATTATTTTATAAAAAGCAATGGTAAAGAAATAACTAACAAGTTTATAAGTATGATAATAGTAACAAAAAAAGTTCCAATGTTCAGTAGTAGTAAAAGCACTAGCATAATTTGAATTAATTTTAATTCTATGATTGTACAATCATGACTCATAATTTACATCGATGACACAATGTGAATTCACATTGATACGATAATGAAATAATTTCTCATTATCCCTTTGGTTGGCTGGCTAGCGCCGGACGATTTTACAAGTCGATGGGGGACCCATGAGAGAGGAAGGGCTAGGAGCATTCTTGTTATATCTATTAAAACAAGCGAAATAGAGCAGAACGCACCTTTCAGATCAACAACTTTGGATAAATCCTCACTGAGCTTCTTGTAATCGACCTAAGACAAAAATATCATTTACAAGAGTACTCCAGCAGGTCCAAACAAGTGATTTCTGTGTTAACTTGCACCTTGACTTCACGGCGAGTCTAAGCGAAAGATGAGATGCCACAAGCAGACCACGTCCAAAATTCAGTCTGATTTCAATCAGCATATGGCATATGGGCCATTTCCGAATTCATGTCTGCCTCCTCTTTAAAGCGAGTCTAAGTGCGAAATTTTTGTGATAGCTATTAGTTCTACTTTACATATGAATGAAAACTAATTTTCCTTAGTATAAAAACTTCGCAGTTAGACTCGCTTTGAAGAGGCGGCAAACAAAACCTCGGAAATGGACTATTGGCCTACTTGACGCTACGGTTAAGCCCTGTGTGCTCGGGTTACTTTACTATTGGCATGAGTGATCGATTGGAAAGCCCCATTTTCTTTAGTTTTGTTTTTTTGTTTTTGTATTTCTTTTGTAGATTTTATTCCTCAAGTTTACCACAGTGCTTTCGCTCTTGTTAATGGTGCCACCTTTCTGTAACGACAGGCAAGCAAACTTTCCGCTACCACGACAAATTCGCCCTTGTAGTTTGACGTGTTTAAAAAAAAAAGCGATAAAGTGAACTTAGGATTGAAGGAAGGAAAAAACCACACCGTTGAAAAAATACTTGAGAAGTTGTACGGACAGTGACAAAGAAAGCTTTAAGAACTGTAAGAACTTGAACAAATAGCATAAAGATACGACTTAAAATGTTGAAAACCTGTCCCAAAAATGAAAGGAGACTTGTCAAAAAAATTCCCTCACCTCAACATTGACATAAGCTGTGTTGGTTATCTTCATGGCGCGCGAACCAAAATATAACGAACTTTTGGTTTCACTAACATCTGACATGGTAGGTGACACACACACCTTGAACAGAAGAGAAAATAACCGGTTGGAATCGGCTGTTTTGGGGGCTGTTTACACGATGGGAGGAAGATCCAAGCACTGGGAAGACCTTACAAGGTCGATCATCCCAGTGACATATGTTTTCTGTGTTTAGTGACAAGTTGTACTCAGCCGTACTGCTAGGCTACTGAGCTTCCTCCCGATACGACCATTTCAGCTCAAACATAGGAAGATTACAGTACTATGTAAACTAGCACTGTGTGAAATACGTACGCTCAGAATAGAGTGGTTTCAAATGTGTATCGTAAAACCAAACCAAAGTAATAACTTTGGCCAATCAAAACGGACGGAGACAATTCAGTAAACCAATCAAAACTCGAAGCCATTACACGTAGCCGACACAAAACGCGGGAAAATGTGCACGCACGAGCCACGATTGGTTTTGGTTTCACTTCTGATTGGTTGAAAAAGTGGAGCGAGAACTTTGAGCCAATCACTGAGTGAAGTAATGCAAAACCAAAGTAATTCGCTAATTACTTTTGACACTCAATTGAAAACCGCTCTATCATTGCACAATGTGGGAGGCGCGGTGGCCTCATGGTCAGTATGCTCGACTGCGGATCGAGTGGTCCGGGTTCGGGTCCTGGCCGGGGACATTGTGTTGTGTTCTTGGGCAAGACATACTACAAGTATGCTACACATGCGCGATGAATGTTTCTTTTGTTACTGCATCTTTGTGTTACCCTTATCTTTGCCGCTGCGTGCGCCAGTTCGCTCTCGTGTGCATGCGCTGAAACTAAGAAGAGAGCTGTCCAGCTCTTAACATACCACTAAGCTCGTTTTGCAGTTTCCGCCTAAACTCTCTTGAAGCAATCTTGTCAACGTAGAATTCCGAAAAGGCACATGTGTCTTCTTTCCTTCAGCCAGTGCTTGGATAACATTTCTGATAAAAAAATGATCACAACTTCTTCGTTAATAAGGGCGGTGCCTCGCATGAATCCTTGTGCCATGTTTACAGAAGCCATATTGGATCAATTTTCTTTCTTGCTTCTTCTTTGTATTCAAAATGTGTTTAAAAAATCCGTCGGTGGACAGCACACATGCATTAATTTGTAAGCTACAACAGTCAGTGAACAAGGTAATGACCAAAATGCAGATTATGAAAGTAATGTCTGAAGAACGTCCTCACCCTAATTCGAGCAGGGAAGAGTTTATATGCTGTGCTTCACACAACCTTTCGCCCTCTGCCATTGTTTTCTTTAGCCTCTCACTTCCAGCCAAGTCACACCTAAAATTCCAGAAGTTGATACGTGCATATTTTCAAAACATGGTTCAGCGTCATTTTTGACGTAAATTCACCGCAAAATGGAATATATTTGTTTCAGAAAATATTTACTCACAGGTATATTCGTCCCCGAATGAGAACATCATCATTAAATGCAACCATTTTTGCCAACGAGTCATCTTCCGGGTCTGCTCCCTAAGAAAGTAACAATTCATTTATTTTTCCTCTTTCCATGAACAATGGTCTCTCTAGTTGGCTACGAGCCTGATCTAACTGCCTGGCGTACGGGACCCTGGTGCTGTTGAATTAAACCTGTATATATTCAGCTAGCTCGAAGAGCGTGAGAATCCCCGTAAAGTCGTGCGCGTTAATTGGGTTTAGTTTTGCTTCCTATTGGTTGAAAAACCGGCAAGAATTTTCTTGAGCTGATAACCACGAGTGACAACCAATGAAAGCAATCGCTCCAAAACGGTTTCCTAACCTTGCCTACCTCTTCTTCCGTCACGTTGACTTCTGCATCACCTTCCAGATCCTGCAAGCAAAAGAGAGCGTAACGACTATTTCAAATATCACTGCCTTTCTATCATCGCCGTTGATTTAATTGGTATAAGGGGACTGTTGTTATTGCGCATACGTTCCGCGCATCTCGAGATTCTCGGATTTCCTATGGGTGGTGCTTATTAATACAGGCATATTTTTGCGCGGTTTAAAACCATACGGAGAAAACAGAACTTAGCAAGTAATCTTGGTATCCAAAAAGAAAATTAGGGGGTAACCACGCATTTTTGAGATAATGAAGCTTCAATTTGGAAAAGAACACCATGAATCTCTTTGTATTTTAAACCTTTTTACAAATTTTGTTGATTAATTATCTTCGAAAAATGCGTGGTTATCCCCAATTTTCTTTTTGGATTTCAATAACACTTGTTAAGATCTGCTTTTCCCGCATATTCAGTAAAACGCGCAAAAATACCTTTGAATAAGTAGGCACGGTCCTTAAAGCGCATTAAAAGTAGGTGCTATATATATGAACATGACAGCATTAGTTAAAAAGAAACTGAACAATTGGAAGGAGACGAAAGAAGCTGGAGTTGAATTCGGGACAAATGAAGACTTCAGCGGCATTTGGACGCGAAGCACCAGCAAGCAAAACAAGTACCCTAAGCACGGGGTCAAGACGCGCCTTCACAATGCGAACTGAAGTATTCATTATTTCTTACTTCGCTGCTTTTATCGTCGCCGGCAGCTGTCATTCCTTCTTTAGGATCTCGCTCCTTGTTTGATGCTGAATGAGGAAAAAAATGAAGAAAATTTCTTAGTTGATGTGTAAATGACCAAAAAAGGAACGAACGAACGAATCAACCAACTTTATTCAAGTGTCAACTGAATTTTTACAATGACTGCAAAATTCTCGCGCGCTCATTGGTTAATTTTTATTGTCAATAAGCGGACAGAAACATAAATTTATAATTTATGCGAGGATGACGTGATATTGCTTGCGTCAGATTGAAGTTTCTCGCATTTTTGTCTCGCGTTCTTCTCGTGTTTTGACTTAATTTTGACCCCTCTGCCTTTTTGTTATTGTAAAAAGCAAATTGATGTCAGTTTTTCATGCGTCTGTCCTGTTATTGACAATGAATTGGATCCACAGTTACTTTGACAATGTTATGACGAAATTCATGATCAATAACAGGACAGACGCATGAAAAACTGACATCAATTTGTTAAGTAGCGCTGGGGCACTAATTGGGGACACCGCTGTACAGAAATCACATCAAATCATCTCATATCAAATCGTAGTTGGGTTTTGGGGAGAGGGGAATACCGGAGTACCTGGAGAATAAACCTCTCGGAGAAGAGTAGAGAAGTACCAAACTCAACCCACATGTGACGCCAAGTCTGGGAATCGAACCCGAGCCATAGAGGCGGTAGCCGGGCAAGTGCTCTCGCCACTGCGCCAAAGGGTGCGGGAATTCCTTGAGCGTCATAACAATTTGTTTCCTTTTTGCAAAGTGAATGCACGTATACAACGTTACTGTCGTGAGATGATGCACAGCTAGCTCTTTTTAACAAATTAAATTAACGCTCTTTTTTCCCTAGGTTTGATATAGACGTGCAGTATTACACAGCATATTCACACCCGATCTTAGGCCTCTTGACTAACCTCCTTTGCTGTTTCCGTCTGTTTGAGCCTTGGTTTTATTTAATGTCCTTTCGATAGTCAGCTGACAAACAGAATGAGACCTGAGTAAAAACAATAAAGACAGGCTTACATTTGAGTCTAGAATTGAGTTAATGGCATAAGGTCAAAACCTTTCCAGCGAGACCAACTCGAGACGCGGGCGGCAACCGGAAGAGAGCATTTCGCATGCCAGGGCAATGAAGTCTCTCAGATTTTTATACTAATCATCTCTAATGGAGCCTGAAAGATACTTAGCAATGTAAATGTGGTTGTGTGAAGACAAGTTAAAAAGGAAAAAAACGCACGTGCTTAAGCTTCCTATTAAACACGACCACGGACGGTAACCGAAAGTGAAGTGTTTTCCTTTTTAGACGTACGACAATACCAAACTTATATTGCTAAATATCATGCAGAGACGATTAGTCTAAAAATGTAGGAGAGACCACGGTCCTGGCACGCAACATGTTTACTTCCGGTTTCCGTCCTTAGCTCAAAAGTGTCCGGTCTTTTAAGCTCCCAAATAGAAGCAAGGTTACCGTAGTGTATGAAAGGGAAGGATATTGCAAGTGGACATGAAGAAAATTCAAGAGCAATAATTATGATCAAAATTACGATTACAAGAAAACTATTACGATAACAAGAAAAATCTACTTGAGATCGCTTTGATAATGCACCTGAATTAAACTCGGAACTACCCTATTCTGATTAACATTTCGTACGAGATAAACTAAGAATAAAGCCAGGATCCGAGCCAGGATTCTTCGAGCCAGGATCCGAGCCAAGATCCGAACCAGGGTCCGAGCTAGGATCCGAGCCAGGATTCGAGCCAGGATCCGAGCTGGGATCCGAGCCAGGATTCGAGACCTAACGTAACCTAACCGAGACCTGCCCTAACCCTAACTAGACCTAACTAGACTAGAACCAACATAAATAGACCTAACCCAACCGATTCGAGACCTAACCTAACCGAGAGATTCGAGAATAAATAGCGGAGTAAGCTCATCTTAGCTCGAATCCTGGCTGGAATCCTGGCTCGGATCCTAGCGCGAATCCTGGCTCGGTTCCTACAATGTAGCTCGAATCCTGGCTCGAAGTTACTTTTGCACTGACTTTGCTTCTTCTCTTCTATGGTTTTCCCTCTTTAGAAAAACCATAATTTCATTGACTTCAAATGCTTCAAAAAATTTTTCTTTTCATTTTAATGAAGGCCGGCTAACTTTTTATTCGAAGGACTTTGCAACTTGACTCATTCAGCATAAAACGAATTTAAAGCCATCTCTCCAGATATAAAGAAGACTGTATGATGAATAGCATGTGACGGAAAAGAATTGATCCTAACCTGCTTGAGTTCCTGTTCATTTTCGTTTCCGCGAAAACTAGCCGCTTCCTTCCAACCACTAAAAGACTCAAAACTTCTGCTGGACTTCGAACAACGAATTCTGAAAGATTTTCCACGTAGACACCTGGAAATCAACGAACAATCATTAATTTCAAAGCACCGATAAAAAGAGTGTTAAGTATTTATGAGTCAATGAGTCATGGGTCAATGAGTCAACAAGTTAGTGCAGTTAATTAAAATGAAAGCTAAAATTTCAGAGAGTGCTTAGGCCTAATCATTGAAACGAGGGCTTAGGCTTAATCAACAAATTATTGCTATATTGACTGTGAGTCTCATTGACTCATGACTCATGACTCACTGACTCATTGACTCATTTGACTCATAAAACATGCGTTCTCCGATAAAAACTGGCATGGCGTCTCTGAAATACATGCATCGTTCCGGTTTCTATGGGCCTTTGAAAAAATCCCTCTGGCACCCTGGATATTTACAGATGCGACAAACAACGAAATGATTACCACAAGACAGTCATTGAAATAATTATCGTCTTAATTTAATACCTTTGACAGGATGTTCCCTGAGGCTCAGTTCCACCTTGTTGGTAGAATTAAGTAAATCGTAGATTTTCTCCTGGTAAATTTGCAAGTATGACATAGTCACCTGTAAATTCAGAAAATACCGGTTCGTTAATTTAAACGGACAGACGAGGGAGATTTGTCACTAATATTCGTGACGTGTCACTTCAGCAGACACAAAGCTGCGTAAATTACCACCGCGATAAATCCTAGAGAAATTCATAATTACACTAAAGACTGCAAATGAAATGAATTTGGAAGTTTTTCATTAGGGTAAAGATGCTTCTCAAGCTTAAAAGTGTCTCACCAGTGTTCGAACAATTACATTGTCTTTTTTCAGAGTACGAGCTTACCTTGTAGTCATGCAAGTCGTCTTGTGTAATTTTCTTGAAGCACCTTTCAATCACACCAGCCGTAATACCATCAGGGGCCATAAGGGTGTGCGTTTTACCTACAACAATGGACAGCGTGGCAACAGAGAGAAAGAAGCATCTGTGGCATCATACTTAATAAAAGGAGATAACTTTCTTTGGTTTATGTTTTTGTTCACTGTTTCGGCCCTGATCATGACAAACCACACCCTTTTTCTAAGTGACAACCAATCAAAACAACCAAGGACAAAAGATTGCGCTTGGTCACAGTCAAGCTAACATGAAGAGCGATGTCACTGTTCTCGTTTTTTAAGTTTCCAGAGTTTCATAACCAGGCCATCTATATGAACTATGGGGGCATTATTAACACATGTCAAGTTTTGCCTCAGGGAGTGGCTGTTGGGTGACCCCCCCTTAGGCTAAATTGTGAAAGACCATCTTGTTAGGAATTTCTGTAACACAATATTCAAGACTTATCTCCTAATCCGGTAAATTTTAACGTGTCAAAAACAGAATGTAAAGAACTCAATTTCTTCATTCTCTTTATAACTGAATTAGCACAATAATGATCCATTATTGATAAAAAAAACCATTGAGTTTGATCACCCAATGGGATTGGCCATTATTAATAAGATACTGACGGCTGGTGCTTGATGCAGAGAAAAGGGTAGGTCCACTAGAGTTTATATGAGAGGGTCAGGGATGCTTCCCCATATTTTCACTCTAATATAAGCAAAGACTACTTCTAAATAAAACTTAAACAACCAGATGTCATTATTACCTGAGCCTGTTTGTCCATAGGCCATTAGTGTCCCATTGAAGCCATTTAGAGCAGCATTCACAAGAGGACGACTTATGGTGCGACACACCTAAAAACAGATCAACAGTGAAAAAAAACCAGCCCCGAAAGCTAAAGCAAAAGTTTATTTTTAGGGCTGCATGACCAGCAGTGGTAAGAGTTACAAGCTTTTTGTTGTTTCTCTACTCTGCTCTGACAGCCTTGTCTCTGGGTAACCTGGTTTACCCCTCTTACACAGGGGTTTCAATAATAGCCAGTTTCCAGCGATTTACATGTACTACAGCCTATGGGACGTCTTACCACAGTCTGTTCGACCTGCAAACAGGCTCTTGTGTTTGGGTTTGCGATGTGATCCCAGCCGCCTACTTCACCCCCACCAGCCACTTATGAAGAAATTTATTGAAACCCCTGCTTACACAAGACTAGCGTTTGATTTGACCTGCTTTAATTAAAAATATAATATAGTATGTCTCACTAGTCATCGTTGCAAAGCACAGCAACGACGCAGCTCAACAAGGTTGAACCGAAAGCATACTATGGTGCCTCTGGCAGCTGCTATATGGTCCATGTGTGACCTTGGAGCACAGCTTAGAGCCAGCTGGAACCAGCTGTATGCTAGTTTCTTTTTAATTGATTTAAATTACAGTCTCCCCATTTTCAAAGCACTTTTGCTTAGCTAGATAAGTTTGAGACACTAACATCACAACCATCATCACTGTGGGTCCTTTGCGTTCATTCCCTAGGGTGTATTCAGTCACCTTTCACAGTTAAAGGGGTTATGTCATGCAAAATTATGTAATTTTATGACACCCAAAATGCCTAAAAAGTAGAATAAAACATTGCAATAACCACTTATTGCAATTTTCATGATTCTGCGGAATTCATCTTCAAGCGCTAACGGCCAAACTGCGTTTTGGCTTCTATCAATCAAACTTCCAATGCCAACCCCAGATGAAGAAATCAATGGATGCATGACACACCCACTAATCAGCATCGTTGGTTCCCACAGTACATTGATTTTTGTACATTTGAACTCAATGCCAATGGAAAGCAATGAAATCTGTACGAATCTTTTTACTGCGTAATTTCTAGAAACAAATCATAATGGTCTTTAAACTGTGAACTAAACAAAAACTCCAATTCACTTTCTGGAGGTGAGGGTTGATTTTCTTGGCTATGTTCAGAAATTTGATTAATGGAAGCCAAAACACAGTTTGGCACTTTACACTTGAAGGTAAGATTCTGCAGAATTATGAAAATCACACTAAAACCGTTGAACAACATAAAAGAAATACAACTATAAAGGAAAGAGACGCATGGATGGACACAAATGGACAAGATTGAAAGGGATTGCATTTGGGTAATCTTGAAAAAAGTTGGCCCGGGCGATGTTTTTCAAGTTTATGAAAAATCACTAGGGTAAAGGCCGCTTTTGCTTAGAATGATCTTTGTAATGCAATGATAATTGCAGCAGTAAAGGAATTCCACATTACCATTTATAAACTAGAGATTTCCCCTAAACACCTAACATAATGTGACATAGCCCCTTTAATCTATTATGATGATGACAGTAATCAGCAGGCATCTTTATTGTTATCGTTGTTATTGTATAGTTATTATCATTTGTCATCGTCGTTATTGTAATATATACATGTATTCTTAAAAATTAAAACAAATTATTAAAAAAAAAATTATGACAGTAATCTGAGACAGGGCCTTCATAAAGGTAAAGGTAAAGGTAAACGTTATTTAATGTTGGAAGTTCCTTTACTCACTAGAGAGTACTCTCCCAGGAAGCCGACGGTGCACTCATTTTACCCCCCTCTTTCCATCAGTGCTCCGTTTTAAGGGTATTTAAAGCTACTTAAGCTACACTGAAAGGAAAGAAGTCAAAACAAGGATGTCAGATCCGGGGATCAAACTCAGGACCTTATGCACCAAGGCCACGCACTAACCGACTGTGCAACCCTTGAAGGGTTGTCACAGGATGCCGCCAGAGTTCTGAAGCCACGCATTATATTGCTGGTGGTATTTTGTATTTTTTTTCCTTGCTTTTCTATTTTCTTTAGAAAATATAGATAGAAAGATAGAATAAAATGATCACAACTGGTTCATTTTCCCAGAGCCTGCCTCTTAGTGAGCAAGGATGGTGCAGTGGTGAAAACCCTCACCTCCCACCAATGCGGCCTGCGTTCGACTCCCAGGCATCACATCTGGGTTGAGTTTGTTAGTTCACTACTCTGCTCAGAGAAGTTTTTCTCCAGGTACTCCGGTTTTCCCCTCTCCTCAAAAAGCAACCTATCATTTGATATGAGTTGATTTGAGGGCCACAAGGTGGCCAGTTTTAAAAGTGTTACGTGCTATCCTGTTTTATAAAGTCAATTTAAAAAATCCTTGGTTAATGAATTCCACCATTTCCACCTCACCTCTTGGTTTGTGGACTCTTTGGGGAAAACATGGTCAAAATTGAATGTCTTTTCCCAGCTGTGTCTTGGATCTGAAACATGAATCTGAAAAACAAAAGCCAGATTGATCAAGTTTTACCTGAAAGTGACAAAAACAAACAATACCACAATACACTATATCAATTAGCCAATATCAAAAACACCACAATACTCTTTGTTTCTCCCTCCAAAATTTTGCACAAGCATTGTTTTTATTTTCTCTTGAGACTTATAATGATACCAAGAGAAACTGGAAACAATGCTTATGCAAAATTTTGGAGGGAGAAACAAAGAGTATTATGGTATTTTTTAATATTGGCTAATGAAATTCTCCTCATTTTAAGACTTCTGCTAGTTTTAGTGATGTGGGAGATGCGGTGGCCTCATGGTCAGTGTACTTAATGTGCTTGACTCCGGATCAAGTGGTCCGGGTTCCGGGCCCTGGCTGGGTACATTGTGCTGTGTTCTTGGTCAAGACACTTTACTCTCACGGTGCCTCTCTCCACCCAGGTGTATAAATGGGAACCGGTGAATTTAATGCTTGGGATAACCCATCCAGGAGGGAGTAGAAATACTCCTAGTCGCTTCATGCTACAGAAACTGGGATAAGATCCTGCTCTAATGGGCCACTAGGCTCGTAAATAGACTTTTAGACTTTAATTCCAGTGATAATAACCTCCACTTGGGTGATTCTTTACAGGAGACTCTATAATCTTGAAACATAACTTGTTGTTTTAATAGCCAGCACTCCACTTGAATACTCTTAAGTTAAAAGCAGCAGTTCAACTGAAATACATCACTAACAAATGTGAACAGTAGTCCAGATCAATCGAGCCATTGGCCAGATTTGATCCCGTCAAGACCTCATGCAAAATCCAGTGCCTTAACCAATGGGCCGCAACTCCCAAAAAGAAAATTAACAAATCTCCCAAAAACACATTTTTCTTGCCTCTACAAATACAAGGACTTTAATTCCATACTTGAATTAATGTCTTCCCACTAAAATGGGTTAAATAATTCCAGTTGCCAAAGGTCGTTTCACATATTAAAATTCATTTAGCTTATGCACTGTCATATTATTTCTGTTGGCTAAACTGCAGAATACAAGGCCACTAATTTGCATATGAATAGAGCTAGAAATGCGTCGTTCTTGACACGTTACCACTTAAAGAAAACAATTGTGGCCGGGTGTATTCTGCATTCGCTCCATTTCTGTTCATAAGTTAATGTTTATTGCATCGCTCGCCTTTGTAAGAAGCCGAGTTCTTGTCAGTTTCTTTAACTTTAACTTCGTAAAGCGAACCTGCGCCTTCGGGAAGGAGTTCCGCTAATCGATCCCAAATATACACAGAAATATTCTCGGCCGTTGAGCAAACATTCCTAAAGTATGGAACATCAATATCCAGATTTCTGTGATCTAGAGGCTCTAACACGCTGTTCATGTGCTTCTTTAGATCTGTTAAATTAATAACCATTCCAGTCTTTGGATCAACAGGCCCACAAACAGTGACCTTGACTGAGTAATTATGGCCATGTCCATTTTCATTGTTACACTTTCCAAAGATTGTCCTGTTTTCATCGTCGCTAAGTTTTGGGTTATGTAATCGATGGCTCGCACTAAATGACTCTTTTCTTGTGATGAAAACAACTGGAAGTGTCTCTTTCCCGTCCCCGTTCGCGCAGTGATTGCTTTGATGCATTGGGTGACAACAAAATTCTAGCAAGACGTCAGACCTTAGTTTGCATATATAAAGTGTCATGTGTGGACAACATTTCTGCTGGACGGTGCAATTGACGGCGCCTACTAATTCAAAGGTATTTTTGCGCAGTTTACTGAATATGCGGGAAAAGCAGATCTTAACAAGTCCAAAAAAAAGATTGGGGATAACCACGAATGTTTCGAAGATAATTAATCAACAATATTTGTAAAAAGCTTAAAAATGTATGGCGTTCTTTTCCAAATTGAAGCTTAATTATCTCTGAAAAATGCATGGTTACCCCCAATTTTCTTTTGCCGGGATACCAAGAGCACTTGCTAAATTCTGCTTTCTCCGCGTAGTTTTGAACCGTGCAAAAATATCCCTGTATTAATAAGCACCACCCATAGGAAATCCGAGTATATCGAGATGCGCAGAAAATCCTATGCCCAATAACAAGAGTAGGCACCGTCCTTAAAGAGTCTAGTCTAGCTAGCGCTGGTCTACGGTGCGTGCCTGGTTAGCGCTAATTGGGGACACTGTAAAATGAAATTAACAATTAACAGAAATCAAGCAAGAAGCGCGGAATGAGCTGGGATACAAAATCATTGTAGTTATATTGCAAATAATCAGAAAGCCTGACGAAATCTAGGCGTTAACGGGATGTGTAGGCAGCACACTTCCGGCTTTACCTCATGTTGCACTTGACCCGCACTCAATTCGAATGCTCACTCAATGTGAAGATGTGGGAAACATAAAATGCAGCAAAAAAAAAAACAGCTAGTCTTAGTTTAAATAGAGGAAAAAATAAAACAAACTTGCTTTACTGAATCTTGTGTCCGGCGTATGTATGTTTGAGGCGTTCTCAGGGATGGTTTTGAGATTTTCTCCTAACCTTCATCTCTATGAAAGTTCACTGGTAGCCTTTTAAACTCACCTGAGTGGAGACGTCTTGTACATCGACTGAGATCAGCTCTTTGCGGCTGCTTTCTTGAGGACGAGGTGGGCGAACTCTTACAAAGACTTTCACTCTCCCAGAATCTGCAACGTCAAAATGAAAATTAAAATACAGAATTCATGTCTGCCTGGCAGTGGGAAAGTAGTTAGCTGTGTGGTACTGTTGGCTAGTCGTGTTCCCAAATCTTTTTCAACTACCCCGCCCGTGACTTCAACGATCGAGCGGGAATGGGTAGACAAAAATGCAGGCTAGTGTTCAGAAGTGCAAAGAAATGAATCATAATGTGTTGTCCGCTGTTAATCTTTTTTTCTCAAACTGGACATTGCAGATGATTTGTAAAGTTCATTGTTCTCACGAAGAGCATCGCAAACAATCCGTCAGTTAACTTGAGTACACCTACCTTTAGCGAGTTTAACACTGGATGCTTTTCCCGTTTGCCTGTCCCCTTGATGTGATTTCATTTCGATCACTTTAAACTTGCCAATAAACTTGGCTTGGCTGAAAGTTTCATTTATATTTTCGTTTTCATCCTCAAAATTTCACCAGAACCAAGTACAAACCGAAAAAGGCTGAGGTCTGTGGGCAAAAAGAGAACATTGATTTCATTCCTAAACTACCAAATTATAACAGGAATATTTTAACTGCAATTGCACCTCATTAATAAAGTATTCAGCAGAAACGGTAAGCATACTTAAGTCAATATTAATAACTCAGGTAACTGTACTTCCTTGAAACACATTGTCAGTATATTTAAACTGAAAGAAGCTTTCATGCAAGCTGATATCAATAAGTTGAACTAACGAAGTGAAAGTTATGAAGCCTGCATGATTTGACAATACCGTCTGCTTTAAATTTGAAAAAACTCGCGATTTTGTGGCTCAGAATTTCAGTAGCATATGCTATTAATTAAATTTCTTACTCGACCTCCTCCTAGCTTAACCTCTCATACAAACTGTATGCGGGCTTGTGCCACCGCGTGCAGAATGCGACAGCCGGACAATTCCTATCCATTATCTACTGCTTTCACGGTTGAACTGTTTTCCGTTTAGTGAACTCATTTTGTAGGTTTGATGTACTATGAAGCTAATAATATTGATAACGACATTACAAATATTTAAAATATAGTTGAGCACCTCCTGGTATAACAAACTAAATTATTTTACTCTTAAAATTAGTTTAAAGCTGTCATCGACGCATACTATAACTGTAACTTAACACTCCAAATAAAAGCCTTCACATCCCCTACAAGTTGCAAAACTCGGTTAAACTTCCAAATAAATCCTGAAACCACTTTAACAATATTTGAACCTATATTGAAAGTTGTTTAAATGTGAACTCAATTTTAGCAGGCTAAGGGAAACTCGGACGCCAGGCTGACATCGGTCGACCAAGAAGTGCGCTACTTACAGAGTTAATAATGAAATGTTAAAACTCTTCCCAGACATAATTATTACATAGATAAAACAAATTGAATCTACAAACTACCTTACAGTTGTCGTTTTTCAAAGCTACTACACTACTGATAGCGGTTTTCGAACAATCCTCCGAGTAAAAAACCGTTGAAATCCGCACAATGCAAGGCGTTGCGCGTCCACACAATTGTCAGCTGTTTTAATTTCTGTTAAATACGCTAATTGTAGTCTCAGTGAGATGGCGTAACTTTAAACCGGCTTTTATGGAACCAATGATGGGACAACAATAAAGGTAACGTCAATAATAAATATAGCTTTTGCGTGTTTATAAAGTATTACTGTAAAAGTTTATTGACTTTTTCCAACAATATTCTTTAGAAGGACACATCATTTCTGTGAATTTAATCCATATTATTTTATAATTGAAGCAATTCAAATTATACGTTGGTCGCTCTGACTAGAAATAAGTGAATTATTCATTACGTGAACAAACCTCAATATAAATTACGGGTTACTGAACTTTAAAGCATTGTCATTGGTTGGGAGAATTGTACCGAAGCCACAAGCGCAGCGGGGTATTGGCGGGAACGAAAAGTTAGATATTTGGTAAAAGCAAGACGCAAAAACTTTAAAGCAATAAAATTGAATTTAGGCGAGAAACTCTAATTAACCCAGAGGATTCTCCATCATCAACAAAAACAACAACACCAATGACCTCTACTTGTACTCGCACTAAAACAACCATTGCATTGGAAATAGAAGAAAATAACATTATACAGAATACTTGCTGCCCGGAATAACCATAGGGGCTAGAGGAGCCAGGCAGCCATCACATGCACCTCGACAAAGTAGTAAAGAAACTTTCCCACAGAAATCTTCCATAAACTTTAGCACCTTAGGCGGACAAGGTCGCCGCCTTTTTATTTACTATTATTTTTCTCATAAAAGAGAGCGGCAATTTGACGAACATTTTAATGTACGCTTTTTATTAGACCACTGTTTTGTTTTCACCGTTGCAGATAAGTATTTCTACATTTTTGGAACGTTATTTATCTCGTTTTGTTTGTTTTTTATATATGCATTACGCATTAAAAACAAAAACACGAGAGGAAAATCAACTTCGCTGTGACTTGAAATAAAACCCTCAAACGTAATTAATGAAGTAAAAATCGAATCTTTTCTCAACTATACATTTCATTCAAAAGACGACCATATTCCTAAGTGAGGCTAAAAATGTACCAGTTCATTGTTGTTGCCATGCAAATCAAGGGCGGGGTAAAATTGCTGTTTATTCGGCTGTTGAACAAATGTAACTGATTTTATGAAAGCCAGCCACACGTAAAATATGTTTCATTTTTGTGTGACTGAAACAGTTATCAAAGTTTAAAAAGTCTATGCGATACAAATTTCCCATGACGTCAAGATTATAGACTTGAAAGATGGCTTCTTCTAAAGAAGTTATGAGAATTTACACAGAGAGGGAGATTTCATTTGGAATCTACCAGGAGAATTTCCTTTGGGACTTGAGGTCTCTGGCACTTAAGATATTTTGAGTAAGAAGAGAAATAATGCGCTTCCTCTAAGATAACAATTTGAGTAGTTTGGAGCCGTGGAAACGTTTTATTAGGAGTGGTGTTTCAGTGGCGATTAAAATAACTCCATGTTTTTTTCTTCTTTTGCAAAATCAGATTCAGCTTTAATGAGTCGCCAATAAAAAAAAATAAAAAAAAGTAAATATCGCAGAAAAAGACACTTCTTCTAGAGCATAAGTAATTAATTGTATTGTAAAATGAACTTTGTCACGGACGGGTTTGAAAGACAAACGATCTAAAAGTTTAAGGGCTCCGTCTGAATACCTGTTAGACGTTGTACCCAATCTAATTATAAAGTAGGTATACATGAACGACCTCAACAAACCCTAAGAAATAAATGTCACGCCTTTGATTATAGATGATCCAGTTTGATTTCTCTTTATCCAACCATGCGATGCCCATGAAACAGATTGCTATTTAACTCCGATCTGATCACCCAGACGTGCAATGAATCAAACGATTCCAACCAACATGCATGAGTTAACAATAATATGAACGGCCTTACCTTCACCGGTTTACGTTTTCATAGCTAGCAGTTTTTCGACGAACCGCGGAGAAGATTAGAATTGCGTGTTGATCCGTCAATTCGAGCTTCCCAGATAATGAAATATGTGCTCAGATTTTCTCACCCTTGACAGCGTGTCTTATTACACCCTCTAATAGTTTTGTTTGTTTCTATTGCAGTCACCTGTATCTGCAGGTGTCCATGACCGACAAGCGTTCAACAAGTGTTTTATTGTCTTAGTGACGCCACTCTGAGAACGGTGTGTTCGGATTATTGGCTGTTAAGCATGCGTAGCACTGAAGCGTTGCAGTTCGTGGGCATGGAGCACAGCAAGGAGACCTTTCCACAGTCTGGCTTAGCGGAAAATTGAGCGAGAAAATCATCCCTCTCCCGACGCTTTATAATCTCTTTGGAATTCGTCGATCCTACAGGAATGCTTGCTTCGCAGGACGGTAACTGCTTGGCATTAGAGTAAGACTTTAAAACATGATAAATGCGATGTAAACCCTAAGTGAAAGTGATCATCGTAATTAAAGATGCTTTGTCACGGTAGTGGAGTCAATTTTATCAAGTTTTATTTATAATTAGTTACCCCTACTCCGTGATGGAACTTCACGTTAACGCAGAAATTACCTTTGAACAACACAACTTAAAGCTTCTTGACGAGCAAAATGAATGTCGAGCATACATAATTCAAGTTACAAACAATTGATATAAACTGTACTTTGAAAAACCGTGAGGCTGAGCAGTTTTCAAAAACCCCAATTGCAACCCATTTTAATCTTGTTCAATTTTACCCATCCCCGCCTCCTTTTGTAGTTGCTGCTTTATTGAAATTTTGAAGTAGTAGTATTTATGTTTCGCCTTATTTGGTTGCGAGTTCGCGGTTGCTAAATTTGGCTGAATTCCAAGCCCCTTGAGCAGCTGCAACTGAAGCCTGAAGGGGACTCATACCCATGGCCCTGCGATTGCTCGGCCCTTGCTCAATCAAGCCAATCACAGGGTCATGGGTTCGAGTCCGAGTCCCGCACCACACTCATCTCAGGATTCAAGGCCACTGTAGACCTGATTTCGCAGAGCATAGTTATGAAATTAAACTCCATATGAAACTAATCGAGAAATATCATTTCCCCAAAATTTAGACAGTTACAAGAAATCATCGCAAGGAGAGGATATATTCCTAGTGGGTTTGTGTCCCGTCGCACCAGTAAAACAGCTATTTGGTAATGAAATTTCGCGCTATAAAAGGAAAGGCCGAGACATCTATCACTTCTATTAGGAAAAGGAAAGGAACTTTATTTAAGTCTTTAGTTGTTCTAGCGCTGGAGCGCTAATTGGGGACGTCACTGTAAACTGAAATCAACAATTAACGCAAATCAAGTCAAATGTTGGTTTATGAGGAGAGGGGAAACCGGAGTACCCGGAGAAAGAGTAGAGAACCAACAAATTCAACCCACATATGGCGCCGAGTCTGGGACTCGAAGCCGGGCAACATTGGTGGGAGGCCAGTACTCTCACCACTCAGTTCGCTATCCCGGCATGCACAACTGTTGCCGCAAGCGAAGCGCAATTCTTGAGCCAAAGTCATCCAGCGCTTCTCGTCTCCCCGCGGCTACTAACGATGAGCGTTGCGTTACCTCGGCCGGAGACTAACATAGACGCGGTGCTAATTCTTTGATTGAACCTGACGTCACGGCTGCCATGGTGCTGAAAAGAACAACAGCGAGAAAGTCTTTTGACTCTATTATTATGCAAAACTTGAACTACATTTCTCTGTTGTTTTGGCACCAACATGGCTGTCTTATCACGTGAGTGCAATCAAAGAATTAATGTGATCCATCTTCCCACACGCTTGCCGTGGGAGAGCAGTTTTGCTGTTCCCAACCCAGCTTACCACATGTATGGCATGTGAAGCTGCCACTTAAAAGGGTGCTAAAAACACCCGCTTGGTATGTTAGCTACGCCATGCTGATGAGTCCCAAAAGGCCGAAACAGCTGTCCATGGCTGCTAATTGACCGGGTGAAATGATTGCAAGCATGCATGATGTGTTGGCCACACCGGGTTGGTGTTAGCGTGTGTCACCTTGCTTTTATTGTTGAAAGAATTAAGCGCATCCATAATAAACAATGAATTTTCAGCGTAAATCAGAGAAAGAAAAATCAGTATCAGGGACAGGGATTCAGTTTTCTATAAACTTGTTAAAAATGGCAGTTTCTTGTAAAATATACCGGTACTCATTTTGTCGCTGGTGCTAATCGTAAGTGAATCGGAGCACCAACAAATTAGCTCATGCGCTGATCAAATGTTTGAGTGAGAGGCATAATTCTAGAATGTAATGTACGTATAATGAAATGAATAAAGAATTTACAAAAGATTGGCAATCGCCTGTTGCACAGATTTTGAGCTCCTTCTCAAGAGAGATAGAGAGAGAAACGTTTTGTGGCAAGCAACAAGCTTCTGTTTGCTCGATGCTAAATCTCTCTGATATCTCTCACGAGGAACAAAGCGAACATTTACCAACTGTTTTCATTCTTGCAGAAAAACTCATGTTAAAACGTATTACCTCTGACTTAACTATTTAAGTACCTCCCCAATTTTAACAAAGCTCATTGAGATCGGTAGTTGTAATGGTTGCTGTCTTTGGGCAAAAGTATAAACAGCGATACAATCCGATCCGGCACCTGATCAGTGACTAATCAAGTTTTGCGGGAACTGTCCTTTTAGGGAAAAAGAGTGCACTGGTCTCAACCATCCATGTTCCTTGAACGAACAGAGAAGGAGAACGATTTCCTCTGGGAAGACAAATCTGATAAATCATAACTTCTTTCTTGATGGGTAAAAGCTATTCTATATGGACAAGGCGCTTTGGATAACAGTTTCTTATAAGCTGAGCGGAAATCGCGATTCAGATAGCCATACAGAACTGGGTTCATGGCGGAGTTGCTGAAAACAAGCGTGGAAATCACCAGCACCACAACTGGAGTGACAAGATCCTTAAAGAAAGCGCTCAGAACCACTGCGATCATGAATGGAATCCAACACAGATAAAATACACCAACAACTATTCCTGCGGGAAAAGGAAGTTTTGGTGTAATATATCGTTTACATCTTCATAAAGGAAGAAAGGAAAATTATAGACTTGTCAATATTTTAGATTAGCCCGGCGAAACTCGGTAATTATAAATTTGTAAATGTTTTAGAGAGTTAGCTTTTTTTATTTTGTATTTGGAATGTCCTTTTAGTGTCCACAATTAGCTTATATTTAGCTAAATACTTCGAAACTTAAATAAAGTTCATTCATTCATTCATTCAAAAAAAAAAATAGAATGAAGGAAGAAAGATTGAGATTACAATCATCTTTTTTGAATTGAGCTTCAATTATCCCGAAATTTCGTGTTTCCTGAAAACATTCTTATTAATTAAGACGTTTTTTTTCAAGTTCAGCCGAAGGTGGGTGTGTCAGCAATACACTCGAGCCTGATCACAGCGGATGTGTCTTTTTTTAGGTCTGATGCATTTCAACATGCTGTTTAAATTGCTTCCTTAATCATTCTCTTAAACATTATTTTACATCATCATTTCAAATATATGACTTGAATTAATTTCTCAGTGACAAATAATATAATGAGCAACTGAATAGAAATGCTCTGAGTCTCAGTCTGTATGTTTTCTTTGATACTTTCAGCCACGACGTTCTTAAAAGAAACGTTGGTATAAAAGGGGTTTGATTTTTCTAAACAAAGGAGCGTGATCGCAATTTCGTTTTGTGGGGGACAACAAAATCTCACATGAACCTCCTCGGCCAAAGCCGAAATTTTCGTCAGTGCATAGTACTTGTATCTTTTGGTTACATGTTGTCTACACCTGTAAGCTGTTGACTAGAGAATATAACTGCATGAGCTGCTCCAGAAATTAGACTTTTAGAAAAAGTTATAATCACAAAACGATACATTAAGGCAGGGGTACATCTGAAAGCCCTTTTCACGCCGCTTGAAATCGGTTTAATGGAAATATCTCGTTCGCGTTTCAAGAAATACAAAAACCCTATGCTCATAACACAAATCCATGTTTTGGGGTGTTTTGTAAATTTTTTGGTGATTTTTAGGTATATTTTGGAGGAGATAGTTTTTCTCAAAAGAGTAGTAAAATTTGGAGAAATAAAAGTGTTGCCTTCACAATAGTAAGCCCCACATGCATTGTTCATTGTTCAAATAATTACGAATCTTTAACATGGACGGGCCACTTCCATCAACCATGTTAAAACGTGATTCAGTATCACACAGTAAGTTTCGTTTGTAATTACAGTGTATGTAATTTATAAATAGCTTAAGTGCAGACTCACCAATAGTTTTAGCGGACTTGGATTCTTTCAAAGCGGACGTGATCTCCTGTCCTCTGCTCGGCTGTACCTGTAGCGATTTTAGCCGACGTTTTAGCTTGCTTGCAGCACGATACATCCTCACGTAGGCAAAGCTTATAAATAAAGTTGGCATTAACACAGTAATACATGCAAAAGTTGTGAGATATTCGGCACTCATGGTATCCGCAAACCGGCAAATTTTATGTTGGTGATTTCGTTCTTGAACTATGGAGCTTTTCAACCCCAAGAACGGGGAAAACGAAAGCAAAATAGCAACAATCCAAACAAAAATAAGAGCCCAAAAAATTCGTCTTGCAGTCATTTTTCTGTGATACACTAATGGCAGGATGATCGCAAAATAACGCTCTGCTGTGACGATTAAAAGATTTAAAACCGAAGCAGACAAACTCAGCAAAGTCAGACCTAGGGAGAATTTACACCAAGAAGTTGTTCGCGACCAGTAGAATGCTGTCCAAGCTTCCAGAATTCTAAGAGGCAACACAACTATACCAACAAATAAATCCGCTGCTGCTAAGGAAACCAGCGAAAAATTGGTCGCTTTTCGCAGAGTTGGGGTCGATATTACCGCTAGCATCACAGAAACGTTGCCCAAAGTAATCAAAGAACTCAAAAAAACGTATAGAAAAGTTATTAATGGCACCATGATTCTTCGACGTTTCCACTGAGTCGGGAATTTCTAAAAGTGGATGGCGGATGGCACGGTACTAATACCCAGCTCTTGTTTTCCGTCTTCCGACTCTTCAATTGGCGCTGTTAACATAACACTGAGGGTGATGAGGATTCGTTTCCGAAGGCTTTGTCTTAGCTCAATTAAAAAGAATGATCCTCAAAGGTTGATTGGTTTACTTTTGTGACCACGCATACATTAAGTTGCAAAGGTGTTGGAAAGATCGACCGCTAATTTTCGAGTTATTCATTCAAAAGGATATATTATTTTTTTATGAAATAAAAAGAAAGTAATGTGAAGCGCAAATTACAATTGCAGAATGAAAGATTGATTTTCAATCTTACGGAAAGACACTTAAAATATTGCATTCTCCTAAACTTCTGCATCAACAACTTCGGCTTAGATAACCAGTCGGTTCAAGAAAGCCCAGTGCGAGACTGATCATGCATCCTCGCGATTTCTACTGATTTTTTCATTTACTGCGTCATTCAACTGCCAAGCATTCAAGCTGCTTGAAAAGAATGATACAGCGCCCACTCGCAACGCCCGTGAAGTTGACGTAAATTGTCATCTGCGACATTAGGCGGAATTCAAGTCCCTGGGCAAAGGTTTCTTCAAAAGGGCACTAAGGCCGTGGCCGCCGAAAAAGAATTAAAACTACTTTCGATTTTTTTCACCTCGTAAGCACAAAGCGCACTCAAGACCTTCGTCGGCAAGAACAAACGCTTATACGTTCGGTTTCTATTAGAATGAAATAAATTATGTGTCAAACAAAGCTCTCTTTTTCTGTTAAATGCTTCAAGCTAATGATCAATTGCAACGGCATCTTCGGGTGGAAAAATCAGTGTTCTGTACCGAGACACTTGTATACCACTGAAAAGGTTTAAAATGAAATTGTGTGAAATAAAAAGAGCCCTGAAGAGAAATGATCCAATTATATGGAATATTTGATGCTGTGAAAGGTGTCAGGGCACACTTGGTACAAATAAAAAGTATAAAATATTTATGAGAATGATAGGTTGCCGAATCCCCTGCATTTTGGGGGGCAAATCCTTGGTGGGTTTGTATTTTCGTATGAAAAAGCTTCCAACAGGCGTAGATCGACGGGGTTCAGTTGCATTTTAGTAAAATCGTCTTGATTTTCAATATTTTGTAGGCTTTGCTCAGGCGTTGTCTTTCAGCTCACGTCCGATGCATGAGAGCCCCTAACACTATTATAGTCAAACACTATTGTGCTCCAAATACAGTGTGGTCTGTCGTTGTTGCAAACGATTTGGTGCAAGTTTCTTGGTAAAACCGCCAGCGCTCAAAGATTACGGCCCTAGCAACGAGGATTACACATATGGAAGATGTAATGGCTACACGGTCAAATGTATATTCGTAGTTTAAGGCAACATTGTCAAATGTATATGGCAGTTTGGTACGACTTACCGTATGTTTTTAAGAATAGAATTACTTCTCAGTGACCTGGTCTCTATAGAGGTATTTCCCTTCCCGTAAACGTTCATTCTCTTGAAGCTTCGTAACTCTAGCTAACGAGCGATAACAAACGTAGATAGCAATGTTATTCTCGAGATGACGAAATTCGATTCTTAAAAGGTTCACATCATGAATATTTGCAACAGGGTTGACCAGCAATCATGCGTAGTTTGATGCTACTACGCTTTGAAGAAATTTGAACGTAGCTTCAGTAAAAAGTTGCAATTCAACGAAAACGTTGAGTCGTTTGCAGTACAATTCGAAACAATGGGTCCTTGAATTGCACCTTTTATGCTACATTCTAATTTCTTTAAATCGGCAGAGTACAGCATCAAACTATGTCTGAAAGTCGATTGCATATTGATCGTTTGAAATGGGATATTTACACTGCTGCAAGAGTCCACCATTCTCGACATTTGCTGTCGTCTGTTACTGATTTTCTAACTCTATTATATCTGTTTCATACCTGTTGGAAATATAAAAGTCGTTTTCAACTAGACTTTACGCTGCAGTGTTGACAGGTTCTCATGCAGGTGCTCGGGGACTTTAAGAGACCAATCTACTTCGAAGGTTTGGTTCTTTGGTTGTGATAATCTGTCTTATGACTTCTCATCTACGCTTCTAATTCTTAATTCGTTCTAGTAAGTAAGACGGACTTGAATGAAAGAAAAGAAGAGGTGGACGTGTTTCTGTGAGCTCCTGATAGAAAGCTTGGTAATTTGACGAAAGATGTAACTTTTCTTGGCCCTTTTAGTCCTCTCCCGCTCAATAATGAGTAAACCAAAAAAAGCTCAATCTGAATGCCGAAAAAGACTGCGGGAAAGTGGTTCGCAAACCGATGAAGACTTATTACAAGAGGAAGATTCTAGCGGACATTGCTGCGAAGCTAAATTCGCAGAAGTTAACACCAAACTAGACAAGATCCTTCACTCATTGACTGAGCTAGAGGCACTCAAAGATAAAGTATCCTCGCTGGAAAAAGAAAGCCAAGACCTAAAAGTTAGCACTGAGTTCGCTCAAAAGGAAATCACAGATTTGAAAGCTACAGTAATCTATGCCTGTTCCAACATGGAACGTCTCGAGAATGAGCTTACGTCGCTTAAAGAAGAGCTCGACTTTTGGAAGCGCCGGTCTATCAGGTTAGAATCTTACTCTAGGAGGGAAAATATTAAAATATTTAATGTCCAAGAGACTGCTGATGAGAACACAGAAGCTGTTGTCAAGAAATTTCTGAATGAAAGCTTGAAAATCCCACAGAATGATGTCGACGTAATTCGCTTCGAGCGAGTCCATCGGTTACCCACGAGACAGAGCAACAAGCCGAGACCGATAATTGCTAGATTCAGTTTTTTTAAAGATAAAGAGTTTGTCTGGTCCTTTATTAAAAATTTAAAGGGTTCCAGCACCGCAATTGCTAACGACTATCCCAAAGAAATTGAAGGCATTCACAAAACTCTATATCTGGTACTTAAAAAGGCCAAGCAAGAAAAGAACACCGCCTTCTTTAAAGTGGACAGGCTGATAATTAATGGGCAGGTATACAGAGGAATTGAAACAAACAATCTCCCATTCTATGGTTCAATTATGTAAGTTCTTGGTGGGGGAGGACTAAATCGCGGCTGCAGAGATGCTCCGATTAAACTGTCGAATGTTTGTTTTTGTGTTTTGTGTACATCCTACTAGTTTAAGTGTAAGGGTAAGTTTCGCTGGTATTTGTTGTTGTTCAAATGTTTGGTTCAGAAATTGTTTTCGTGCTGTTTTTT